>NW_027365280.1:0-126178 GCF_046119375.1 Phyllobates terribilis | reverse complement strand
GCCTTTGCATAGATCGATGGTGGTCAAATACTTTGCCCCAGCCAGCCTGTCTAACAATGTGTCCACACGCGGCATGGGATACGCATCCGTCACAGTTTTCTCATTTAGCTTGCGATAGTCTACACAAAACCGGGTAGTCCCATCTTTCTTAGGCACTAACACTACAGGGGACGCCCAGGGACTATCTGACTCCTCAATGACCCCTAGATGCAACATCTCCTGTATCTCTTGTCGCATCTCTTCTCGTACAGACTCCGGGACGCGGAAGGGGGGTTGTCTCAGGGGGGTCTGATCTTGTGTCTCAACCTTGTGTTGTGCAAGTCGGGTGAACCCCGGTCTCTCTGAGAACATCCTCTGCCGCTGCCTCAGCAATGTCTCAGCCTGCTCTCTCTCCCGGGCCCCTAGGTTTTCTCCTAAGTGTACCTGGTCCCAGGTTTTCGACTGAGTCTTCTCACCTAAGACATCAGGCAAGGGGAGTCCGGCTAAATCCTCTGCTTCGGGTGCGCAGATGGCAGCTACCTCTTCAGGGCACTCCTGATAGGGCTTCAGCGTATTCACGTGGAACATGCGGATAACCCTGGGGTTGTCACAATCGGCGAAATTGTAGGTGGTGTCGGCTATTTTCCCCACTACCCGGTAAGGCCACTGCCATGCGGCCTGGAATTTGTTCTGCCTAACCGGTTCTAGTACCAGGACCTTCTGTCCTATCTCGAAGGTGCGTTCTCTAGCCCTCTGATCGTACCATATGCGCTGGCGCCGTTGGGCCACCTGCATGTTCACACGCACAGCCTGAGTCAACTCCTGCAGGCGGTCCCGGAGTTCCAGCACGAAGGGCACGATAGGGGTTCCTGCTATGGTTTCCTCCCCTTCCCAGAGCTCTTGCACTAAGTCTAGGGGCCCCCTCACCCGCCTCCCATATAACAGTTCAAATGGGGAGAACCCCGTAGATTTTTGGGGCACCACCCGATAGGCGAACAGGAGGTGCGGCAAGAATTTCTCCCAGTCCCTGTAGGTCCGGGTGAATGTCCCAATGAGTTGTTTTAACGTTCCGTTAAAGCGCTCACACAACCCGTTGGTTTGCGGGTGGTATGGGGCGCTTCTAATGGACTTTACACCACACAGTCTCCACAGTTGGCTGGTCACCTCTGCCGTAAATTGGGTGCCCTGATCCGAGATAATCTCCCGGGGAAATCCAACCCGTGAGAAAACCTGGAGCAGGGTAGCCACCACCGTCTCTGCCAGTATGTTAGGTAAGGCAACCGCCTCTGGATGCCGCGTGGCGTAATCTATCACTGTCAATATATACCTTTTCCCTGACGGACTGGGTTTGGCTAACGGCCTTATCAGATCGACCGCTACTCGGCTAAATGGCTCCTCCACAATGGGAAGGGGGTGTAATTTGGCCTTGCAGCGATCTCCCCTCTTGCCAATGCGCTGGCAACTGTCACAGGTCTGGCAGTACTGACGAACATCATGGGATGCCCCTGGCCAAAAGAAGTTTTGTGTCAGACGATGCCTGGTGCGGCTGACTCCGAGGTGCCCCGCCAAGAGTATGTCATGAGAGATTCGCAGCAACTCCTGCCTATACTTTTTGGGAACTACCAGCTGTAGTTTTACAGTGGGGCTCGTCCCTGAGTGAGTTTGCTCTGTAACCCTGTAGAGGAGTCCCTGATGCCATATAAACTGTTCACCTTCCAGTACCCCTCTCCCCTCTTATGCCTTTCCGCGATACCCCTGCAATGAGGGATCCTCTAGTACCTCCCTCCTAAATTCTGCTGGGGTGTCCCATGAAATGTGTCTGGCTATGGGAATACGTGAAGGGCTGCAGTGTCTTACCTGGGCCTCCTCCGAGTGTGATTCCGCCTCCGCAGCTCGAGCTTGTCTCCGGGTAGTCACAGGATATGTCTGAGCCAGGGGGGCGACCAAGAAGGAAGACAACATGGGCCCCAAGTCATTTCCCAGCAGGACGTCTGCAGGCAAATCCTTCATCATGCTGACCTCGACAAGGCCATCCCCGACCCCCCAGTTCAGGTGAATCTTGGCCGTGGGCAGTCGATGTATGGCTCCCCCTGCTACACGGACCGCCACTGTCCGACCCGTCTTTTGGTCTTGGGAGAGATGTGTAAAATAATACTTCTTTCTGTATTATTTTTCTCTACTGAGGACTTCGCAAAGTATCAATATCAATATTTTCTTATAAAAAATGTATCTATTTATTCTTGAATTGTCCATTAAAAAGAATCAGATTGCAGCAGGTACATACAATAATTAGTTATAAAATAATTGTCCATTTGTCCATAATTAGCTTAATTGTTGAGATTCACCCATCTTTCCTTGGATCCTGGCTGGTAAATCACGTCTTTGTCCAGCACGTGTCCAGGCCTACATGTCATCTGCTTCTCAGCATGAAGATTCTTCTTCTGTGTCTTGTGGGGTGGGCAGAGCAAGAGAGCCCCCCTTTCTGTACCATGCTCTTTTATAGCCAGTCGTATGGCACACCTGTTCTACATATGGTAGTGAACTAAAAATACACACACAAATAGCGCATGTCAACTAGACACAATGGCTGATACATAGAACTCAGATTTAAGAATAAAATGAATATCCATAATTAATTATTTAACATTCCCCCCTTTTTGAGAATAAAAGGACTTTAACTGAAAAATCTCAAAAGAAGATACATTCATCAATCATTTTTTCTTTCCTTCTTCCTTGGCAATATCAAATTTCCATAATAATAATAATAGTAATAATAGTATCAATATCTGATTATTGTTATGATGTGAATTCATGTTATGGTAAGCCGTGACTAATATTCATTTAACATGTATAATTATACTTCCCTATATCTAAATTGAAGCAATCGCGGGTCCAATCGTCATCGTCTGATGTCATCGGGTCGTCGTCTCGTCTTCTTCTTGGTTCTTTTATAACACAGTCTTTAGATGAAAACTCCTTTGAAATAAATGACAGCGTGTAGATATTGTACAGTCCATAATTGTGTTCGTTATTGTTCAGTCCATAAACTGTGCTCTTTATTAGAAAGATCATGTGTCAATTGATAAGAAAACAAAGTCCATGGATGAAATGTAGCTTTAATATCTGTGCGATGTCACCTGGACTTACGTTGGATCGTCTTTGGAATCTTCCGTGTCGTCCGCACTGGTCTCGTGTCACTTTTGGAACAGATGTGACATCTTTGGTCAGTAAAGCAAGGGTTAACTTGACACTTCCCTGCTTTATATAGCACCATAACCAGTACTCAGTCCTTTATATACAGGACACATATGTCAGGTATTACCTGCTCACCAGCTTTCATTGAAGCGTTGCAGGTGATAAGAAACCACTGAAACATGATGAAGCTTGAACACAACACAGTTCATATAGGATCATCGTCCTCTGCCGTCCTGGTGATCAGTGGTGTGAATTGTATCTGACACAGTCTATTATAACACTCAGCATTCACACCTGTTACCTTCTGAGACTTCCGGATATTGGTTGCTTCTTCTTGTAACTTTTGAGAGTCTCTTTGATTTATAAATATGAAAAGTCTTTATTAAGATAGAATTCATAATTGCGATGTCTTGATTGAAGTCTTCATTCCCTAATCTGATACCAAATCTGGCAATTTTTCCTAACCTATAATATCACAGCGCACCATAGCAATCAATAATATCCATCTAATTATTATCAAAACATTAAAATAAATTATGTTTGGAATAATAAACAATAATAGATAGTAATTCAATCAAGTTCTCCATGTGATAAAATATTTTTGTGTCATAGGTGTAATTACCTTTTCCAACCCATAGGTGTCAGTGTGTTTTGAAACAAGTGTTTATAGCTTTATTAAACCAATAATACCAAAGAATGTATACTCCTGAACTAAAATGAATAAATATATGAATGTATGAAGGAATGAATGAATGAATTGTTGTGTTTACTCAAAAAAAATTGAAACATTTTCTTATATTAATTCATATCATCATTATATTTAATGAAGCAATATTCTTGTATTTGACATTACCCCATTAAATATTAATGTGTTTTCTCAATTAAAATATTGAACTGAATTAAAATCAAAAATTGAGAATTAAAAATGAAAAATGGAAAAATAAGAAAATAAGAAAATAAGTAAGAATAAAATTTTAAAAATGAAAAATAAAATTAAGAGTAAAAATAAGAATAAAAACAAAAATAAGGCCTTTAAATTTTAATGACAAATGCAGAGTAATTATATTCTCCATAAAAAATACCCTTATATCTCCATTATCTGGATGATTTCATATTAGTCATAACCTTGTATCACCAAAAAATTATTAAACTATGCAACTTTGCATGTAATACCCTTCTTAATTATACCATAGTACCTTATTATTATTTTACCTTTATTAAAATGTGTGAAAAATAAGTATTGATCACAAGTGATTATGTAATCAGGATCAAAAACACATTTTCCCCCTTAATACCAAAAATATTATTTTATAAAATAATTTATGTATATATCAGAACCAAATTAAAAATAGTTATTCTTTTATAAATATTTTGCATAAATTTCATATCGATGAGTAGCATAGATTTGTCTAAAGAGAGGTGTGTACCTATTTAGGTAACCATTAAAAATAATATCATAGTTACTCAAGAATATTATCATGTGGAAAATTATTCTAAATATAAATTTGCTTTGTAAACCATTTTGATGTGTGGTTGCCCTTATCCACTATTAGTTAAATCAATAAATAATAATTATTAAAGAAATATAGAAATATATATATACGTTGATAATACTTAATTATGTATCATAATTTTCTCAGAATTAAATATATTTTTGTACCTTCACATAAACATTTTTTTTTCTCAAACATACAAACATACGAGGCCTCTGTCACATCAATCACACTTAGCAGCTGCTGATTTACTCATCTGTCACATTCACACATCTGTTCAACTCAAACATTCCACATATGAAGTTTTAGATATATATATATTTAACCCAAAATTGTTGTATCCCAATTTATTAATGCGCATTTAATATCTTAATATTTCTTTGAATATTCCCCAAGTACATATTATATAATATGAGAGTAAGTCACTGGAATTTCAGACACTTGAAAAAACTCTTGACTTAGATTCTTTTTTCACTGGCTGCCCGGTCTTAAGTTACATCAGCAGAAAATAGAATGAATGGGATCCTATACTATTAGCTCAAAGTTCAAAGGCCGCAGCTGTCACACGTCATGCTGTAAAGCTACTTTAATTAGCACGAACACTTCATGCACAGAAAATATTAGCAACACAAAAGAATTAATAAGTATTACATCTATATTATAGTCCAACTAGATATATTGTTATTATTTTAAAATGTTATACACATAAAATCATGCAATTTTTCCACTTCATGTGTGAATAAAGAAATAAATCCATTTTAGAGTTCTTTGATCAAATCCTGCTTTGGAATGAAAACTCTAAGGAAATATAAGAAAATAAAATTAAATATCAAATTCATACAGAAACAGAATTATTTAAATATCTTATACATATATTGGTTGGTTCTAATGCAATTCAAAATATTGTTACATAAATTTATATATAAAGTTCTAATTTATTAATTAATATATATATATATTATAAATATATATATAAATACAATTATACACAATCTCTACTTAAACAAGTATATATATATATATACATATATATATATATATATATATGAACTATTAGAAACTATGTAACTACAATTTTACTGTATAAGATTATAAATAAATATTGAGACATTGTATAACATTTCTGTGCTACATTTTGATACATTATAATTACAGTTTTTCCTTAGCCACTCCCTAAACCAAATCTTCTGTCTCTCTCAAATATCTCCAAGAACGCCCTATTTAGGAAAGACATTTTTCTATCCTTCAAAACCTCAGAAAACTGCCTGTTCTTCAGTCCACATTCCATGACGTCACTGGGAGCTGGTCGTCTCACCTGACTCTGTCCATCAGTTTCAGCCATTTTCCTTTTTAGAGAATCACAGTTCTGACTGAGAATTAACTCTTTCTGTGGAGAGATGGACCTTTGCACTGGCTGATATGGCTTATAACAGATATGAAATCTCCTGCGTATTTGATAGAGTTCACTATGGGGATGACTCAATCTAGGAGAGGTTGATATTGGCTTTTGGTAAGATTTTACCGTTCCTGGTTTTATAAATTTAACTTGATTTATTTTCTTTTCACGATTCTCATGTTTTCTAAGAGAATCCAGCAACTGTGCCCATTTGAATAGGGATTCTTTTTTGTGAGGCTATAACTCTAGATACTGGATCTAGGATTTAGAATTTTTGTACAAAAGTTGTTATCATATGTTGTACTTTTCCATTTTTGATGAGAGCTTTGTACAACTGTTCAAATATGGACATGAATGTATATGTACATTCCTTCCTACCAATCCTTAGTTTCTGCAGATCTTCTATGTTGGGAAAATCCTTTGTGACACAATAAATCAAATATTTTAACCTGTCCAAATCATTTTCCCATCCATTAGGAGAGTAACATCTGGACAATGTCACAGGAATCCATATTTTAAATAATTGATTCCTCTCCTAATTGGATAAATCAAACTTATCAGAAAAGCTCTCATATGTCTCTGAATTTCTACAGGCATGGATTTTGACATCATATTTTGGCATGATTTTGTATAATTTCAGCAAATTTTTCCTCATTTTAATTTGTAGTTGAGCCTGGGTAATTCCTGAATTCTCTGATATTTTTAGTGGCCCTTGTACATCAGCTCCTCCTACGTCACTCACGTCTCCTCCCACATCACCTAGTATGTCGGTTTCTCGTATGTCAGTCATGTCTCCTCCCATGTCAGGTTTCTGTATGTCCGTCTCTTGGTCAGACCCAAGGTCACCTTCAGTTACAGACACGTGTCTCAAATCTTGTTCATTTTCCACATTACAGTCAGAATCATTGTCACTATCTGACACTTCTTCTACACAATTTTCCTGCTTAGACCTTGAAAGTACAAAATCATGAAATACCTGTACAAGATGTAGAATATTCCGCAATTTGTGTTTCTCTCTATTTACCAATTTAGAAGTTAACTGTAAATTCTGCAATTCACATTCTTTGTATAAACTGAGCCACAAAACGTCTACGTCATTTCCTACATTAACTTTGAAATTAATATTACTTTGTTTAGCAAAAGAAGAAATTATATCCAGATTTTGCTTACCTTAAGATTCTGTAGATTCTTTTTGCTTCTCGTGACAAACTAGTGAATTTACTGACACGTGAACATCAGCTGTTCAGCTCGTCAGGACTTCCCCCCTTGTTCACGGAAGAAATTCACTTACTTAATTTAAAAAACAAAAAAACAGGACTGGCTGGCTCACCATTGTAAAATAATACTCTTTTCTGTATTATTTTTTCTACTGAGGACTTCTCAAATTATCAATATCACGATATTCTTATAAAAAAAATGTATTGATTTATTCTTGGAATGTCCATTAAAAAGAATCAAATTTCAGCAGGTACATACAATAATTAGTTATAAAGTAATTGTCCATTTGTCCATAATTAGCTTAATGGTTGAGATTCACCCATCTTTCCTTGGATCCTGGCTGGTAAATCATGTCTTTATCCAGCACGTGTCCAGGCCTACATGTCAGATACTTCTCAGCATGAAGATTCTTGTGTCTTGTGGGGTGGGAAGAGAAAGAGAGCCCTCCCTTTCTGTACCATGGGCTTTTATAGCCAGTCGTATGGCACACCTGTTCTACATATGGTAGTGAACTAAAAATATACACACAAATAGCGCATGTCAAGTAGACACGATGGCTGAGGCATAGAACTCAGATTTAAGAAAAATGATTATCGATTATTAATTATTTAACAGTGACACAGCTACAATTACAATAGTGTAGCTCTGGGTGGGCCCCCTCAGAGTGTGGGGCCCGGGGCGACAGCCCCCTCTGCCCCCCCGGTAGCTACGCTACTGGAACAAATAGTATGCTGCTACAGGGATAATGGCATACAAAGATATAATCGTGAAAGCCCTTATAAAAACATCCCTACCTGACTGCAGAGGTTGGCACTCTGTCTGTAAGATGAAATGGAGTCACTGCTCCACAGAGACAATCCCGAGTATTCCAGGCTTCTCCCTAAAGCACACACTAAAAAATAACAAACACATAAGAAAAACTGCAAAACCAGACTGGGCCAAAAACCTATGGATGCACAAGTAAAAAAGAATCCCCTAAACAAGTAAAAGCTTAAACAACATCATTGCAATGTTGCGACGACCAAAAAACGTAGTTCTGGAGTTTAGAATTTTTTTCTCATTACGCCGTTTACTGATCGGATTAATTATTTTTTTATTTTGATAGATTGGGCGATTCTGAACACAGCGATACCAAATATGTGTATGTGTGATTTTTTTTTTATCGTTTTACTTTGAATTGGGGCGAAAGGGGGGTGTTTTAAACTTTTATTTTTTTATTTTTTTAATGTTTAAACATTTTTTTTTAACTTTTTGATTGCTTCAATGGTCTCCATGGGAGACTAAAAGCAGCACTTGCCTGATCGGCTCTGCTACATATAGGCGATGATCAGATCGCCTCTATGTAGCAGATTTGCTCACGTGCTATGAGCCCCGACCACTGGGCGGTGCTCATAGCAATCTGGACATGAGAGCCACAGAGGTCTCCTGCAAATCTCTGGTTGTCATGCCAACCCATCGGTGACCCGCAATCATGTGACAGGGTCACCGATAGCCGGGGAAAGTGATGCGCCTCCGGCTTGGTGATGTTAAATGCCACTGTCAGAGATTGACAGTGGCATTTAACTAGTTAACAGCTGCAGGTGGATTGCGATTTCACTTGTGGCTGTTGCGGGCACATGTCAGCTGTATAGATCAGCTGACATGTGCCCGATTTAGTGCGGGCTCAACGCCAGAGCATGCGCTAAACAGGGGAATATGACCTGTGCCATACTATTACGGCATAGGTCGTAAATTAATGTGTCTCTCCTTAAACATCTAGTCCATTTTCCAAAGATTCGGGAACTACTCCTGCTCCTGTCAGCACTGCAGACGTTTTTGAAGTAGAGAGTATCCTGGCTACCAAGAGGGTAAGAGTAAAGACCTTTTCTCTTGTAGATTGGAAGGGGTTTGGTTTTGAGAAGAGATCCTGGGAACCCAGAGAGAACATCCATACCCCTCTCCTCCTGGAGAAATTTCTTACAGGCCTAAAAAAGGAGGGGGCATAAAGGGGGGTACTGTAGCTTCGGCGTCTCTGCCTCCTACCCTCTTTCCCCGGCAGAGACGCCGGAGGGCCCCCCTCTCTCCACGCTGACTCAGCCCGGCACGCACGCACAGTGCACAGATGCCTGGGCACTGTGCTTAAGGTGTGCGTGGGCTCCCCTCCTCTTAAAGGGACCGTGCGCACCGTCCTAAAGTGTCCCCGGCCAATGGCCTGAGGACTCTGGCTATTTAAGGCACCTCCTCCAATATGGAGGTGCTTGTGCAACTTAGTTTGTTTGTGGTTAACACTCTCTTTAGTTCCTGGTCCCAGTACATGTACCCACCTGTCTGCCTTTCTATCAGCCGTGCCCACCTGCCTGCCTATCAGCCATGCCCGCCTGCCTATCAGCCGTGCCCACTAGCCTGTCTATCAGCCGTGCCCGCCTACCTGTCTATCAGCCATGCCCGCCTGCCTATCAGCCGTGCCCACCAGCCTGTCTATCAGCCGTGCCCACCTGCCTGTCTATCAGTCATGCCCGCCTGCTTGTCTATCGGCCGAACCTCTTGCCTGTCCAGCATTGGTATCAGTCTGTGTCTGCCTCCTGTCTCTGGGAATCAGCTGCCAATCATCCGAGGTCAGTACTGGAGTAGCACCTGGTTCACCTTCCTCGTCCCTCCTTGGATCACGGAGTCGTTAAGCTGCCGTATATCTAAGGTCGGATTCTGTGAGGCACCTAGTTACGACCCTCCGATCCTTGCACCGTGGAACAGTTCTTTCATCACCTGCCCCGTTACATATATATATATATAGATATATATATACTGTATATATATATATATATACACACACACACAGTACAGACAAACAGTTTGGACACACCTTCTTATTTAAAGATTTTTCTGTATTTTCATGACTATTAAAATTGTACATAGAGAAAAGCCTCGGCACTCAAATATTCAAAGCGGTGAAATTTATTTGCAGTCCATACACATACAAAAACGTTTCGGTCATAGCGACCTTCATCAGTTTAACTGCAAAGATGTAAAACAGTGTAACTATATTGTCATAACAGTTTATACATATATACAATGTTACATATAACCTTGATTCAGGGAATGTAACGTGGGAGGGGAGACAAGACAAGGATAAGACAACTGGAGAGAGAGGGTGGGGGAGGGGAAAGGGCCTGAAGGGGAGAGCGGATGACTATCAGTACCAACATAGAAATAAAGTATGGGGAACTACCAATAGTAGTGTATAGTAGGATTTGCAAAAAGATAAGTCCAACTGGGACCAATACGATGGGGACCACCTGAGGATATAGATAAAGGTGAGCACACACTGTCTAGTCCCCATAATGGAGGGAAGGGAGGGACCAAATATGCTCAGAGGATTACCTTATACAGAGGGACTGGATGCAGACCTGAAAGGCTCCACAACGCGGTATCCACCGCTCGTTGTTGTGGCCTGTAATGGGAAGGGGTCCTTTATATAGGGGGGCGACTATCCCCTGATCAACCGCAGAGAGCGGAGACAGGAAGTGAGGAACAGGAAGTGGGGTGACGTCACCGAAAGTGACGTTTAACTCGGACGCTTGCGTTCCAACGCTACAGTGTTTGCGTTCCAGCATACAGGAAGGGGTGGGCGGCGCTCTGGAGATGCGAACAGGGTACGAGGAAGGAGGAGAAGAGGCAGAGGAGAGGACCAGGAAAGAAACATCTGCAAATACAAAAGATAAAAGTCAGCATAACCAAGTTACATACATAGGTTATCAAATCACATAAAAGGCAGTATGATGTCTAGGGCTTGGTTGATTTTAGAATATGAGAACATGAAGCTATTATGGTGTCAACAAGATGGACATAATAATTAGACCGAATCATTAAATGTTCATCACTCAAAGCGGCACAGTAATCAGTATACATAATATAATACATCCTTCTATAAGTGTACATACATATGTGCTTAATAAATACATTTATAACCATAAATCTGAGGTGCTGGGGCTCTACTAGGAGGTGCATGAAGCCCCTATGTCCTTCAACACCACACTTCTGTTTAAGTGAAAGCGAGGAGATCGTAATCCCTGTTAAGTCCTTTAGGGGAAAGGGATTCAAGTTTGTGGATCCAATAAGCTTCCCTCTGTTTGAGAAGGTGGATCCGATCACCTCCACGTCGTGGCTGTTGGACCTGTTCCAGAACCTGAAACCTCAGTTGGGAAATATTGTGTCCATTGTTGATAAAGTGGTGGGGAATGGGTAGTAGTAGATTTTTACAGCGTATCGTGGATTTGTGTTTTGAGATTCTGTCCCTGATGGGTTGTGTGGTCTCTCCTATGTAAATCATGCCACATGGGCATTTAATCAGGTATACCACATAGGAGCTTTCACAAGTATAGTAGCCCTTGATAGCGTATTGCTTGCCCGTCTGAGGATGATAGACTATACTGCCTTTCATGACGTTGCTACATTGTCTACACTGGAGACATGGGAAAGTTCCCATTTTGGGATTCTGGAGAAATCTCTGACTATGTCCCCGTTTAGTGCTGCCAATGTCTGCTCGCACTAGGGAGTCCCTCAGATTACGGGCCCGCTTGAAACATGGCATGAATGGTTTCTGGAAGCTGGTGATAGAAGGATAAGCAGTGCCTAGGATGTTCCAGTGTTTGCGGATTATTTTGTGGAGAGTATAGGCAAATGGGTGGTAGGTGTGAATGAAAGGGATGCGCTCAGAATTATCGGAGCGGTGTCCATTTCGACCCGTATGTTGAGGCTGTAAGGTGGATGGAGGGTAGCCTCTTGCTATGAATTTAGAGCCCATCTCTTGCAACCTTTGTTGTCGAATGACGGGGTCTGACACTATTCTTTCAACCCTCTTAAACTGTGATTGAGGAATGGATTTTTTGATATGTGTTGGGTGGTTACTCGAATAATGTAGCAGTCCGTTACGGTCGGTAGATTTAGAGAACAGATCAGTAGTGAGCAGTCCATTATCGTCTTTGATGACCAACGTGTCCAGGAAGCTCACTCTCTGAAGGTCATATGTCATGGTGAAACCCAAGTCTGGCCAAGCAGAGTTGAGGTGGTTATAGAAGGTATCAAGTGTTTCTAGGGGACCATCCCAAATGCAGAAGATATCATCAATTAATCTTTTCCAGAGCAAATAGTGCATTTGGAAAAGCGGATGGGTATATACTATAAGTTTCTCAAAGGCTGCCATGAAGCAATTAGCATACGGAGGCGCTACGTTTGAACCCATTGCGGTGCCTTTGATCTGCAAATAGTATTTATCCTGAAACAAAAAGTAGTTCTTAGTGAGGACTATGGTGAGTAGGTCAATTGTGAGCTCAATAATCCGAGGGTCAATGTCTGATTCCACTAGGAGGGTCTTCACTGCGTGAATGCCCTGGTCATGTGGTATTGAGGTGTAGAGGCTCTTCACATCAAATGAAATAAGTAGAGAGGTTGTGGGGACTTGTCCTAAATCAGAAAGTGTTTTGAGGAAAGCTCCTGTATCTAAAAGGAAACATGGGCTTCTCTGAATCAGTGGTGTGATTATTTTCTCTAGAAATCTTGATAATGGAAAAAAGATGGAGTCAGTTGAAGCCACTATAGGTCGCCCAGGGGGATTTGTTAGATTTTTGTGTATTTTGGGCAGTATATAAAATACCGGAATGATAGGATGTGCCCTGTTGAGAAATTCCCCAGTTTTGATGTCAATGGTACCCGCTATAGTATGTCGGTTGACCATGGTCTTAATCAGATTACTAAACTGACTGGTGGGGTCCTGTGAAAGTTGAAGATAGGTGGTAGTGTCGCTCAGCTGGCGCTCTATCTCACGGATATATTGGTCCTTATCCATAATTACTATGGCACCCCCTTTATCTGCCGGTTTTATGACCAAATCCTTATCATCTTTTAGGCTATTCAACGCTTGTTGGTCTAATGCTGATAAGTTGGGCTCGTAATGGAGTTTCCCTTTGTCAACCCTAGAACGTAGATCCCTAAATGCTGTGTCGACAAATCCAATGAAGGTTTCCAGGGCATGAGACCCATGAGGAGGTCTGTAAGTACTCTTATTGGCTAAACCTAAGCTCTTAGCCGTGATCAATACGTCAGGGTTAGTTGATGGGGTGCTTAGGTCCCGTGTAGGTGGCAATTGAGTCTCTGAAAAATGTGTTTTAAGTCTCAGGGTGCGGTAGAAGCGTTGCAGCTCCATATCTAATTGGAAGGTATTATACCTCCCTGTTGGGCAAAAGGACAAGCCCTTCTGCAACACTGACAGTTGGGTGTTGGTTAGAGTTTTAGAAGAGATATTTACCACCAACGAGGTTGTGTCTGGGATCGGGTCACCCTGGTGAATTCTGTGTTGCCTCTTGTGTTGCCCGCCTCTCCTCGTTTTCTTCTTCTTTGTTGCCTCCGTGGAAGTCCTAAAAAATGAGAAGAGTTCGTGAAATGGTCTCTCCTCTCTGCCTCTGACCCTGATGAGGAAAAGTCTGTAGAGGAGCGTGTGAATCTGTGGGTGTGGCCACCCTTGCCTTGCCATTTATAGACTCTATTGAGGTCGTAGTCCTCGGTGTCTCTCTGAAACTTATTCCTCTTCCTCAATTCGGTGTCGCGCCTATGCTGATCGATATTAATCTTTATTTTGGCTTGCAATGTAGACCACTCTTCAGAACTGGCCAGGGTACTTAACTGAGTTTCTATGCTCCTGATCTGGTCCTTGGTAGAGGTAATCGCCTTATGTAGGGACTCTACAGTCAAAATCATTAAATCAAACGAACACTTATTGAGGATTTGTTCGAACTTACTGCAGTATTCTGGTATGTCAGAGAAAAGGGTGGGTCTCAGTGGTACTCTAAGGCCTCTTGGAATACGGTGTACCCTCAGGTACTCCGTTAGCGTGGCGCAGTGCAATTCCAAGTTGATGAGATGTCGCTGTTCTTTTTCCAAGTCGCGTCCCCTTGTCTCACCTGGAGGTGCCCTCAAAAAATCACTTGGTATGGTACTCTGTGCCAAAATAGATGTGGCTTCATCCGCGTTATAAGAGAAAGTGGAGGATGACATCTCCCGACAGTGTGCAAGCGGACCGGAATTCAATCAATATAGAAAAAAATCGCTGCACTACCGTATACTGGTGCACAAGTAGGGGCCGAACCCGCTGATATATAGAGAAAAGCCTCGGCACTCAAATATTCAAAGCGGTGAAATTTATTTGCAGTCCATACACATACAAAAACGTTTCGGTCATAGCGACCTTCATCAGTTTAACTGCAAAGATGTAAAACAGTGTAACTATATTGTCATAACAGTTTATACATATATACAATGTTACATATAACCTTGATTCAGGGAATGTAACGTGGGAGGGGAGACAAGACAAGGATAAGACAACTGGAGAGAGAGGGTGGGGGAGGGGAAAGGGCCTGAAGGGGAGAGCGGATGACTATCAGTACCAACATAGAAATAAAGTATGGGGACCTACCAATAGTAGTGTATAGTAGGATTTGCAAAAAGATAAGTCCAACTGGGACCAATACGATGGGGACCACCTGAGGATATAGATAAAGGTGAGCACACACTGTCTAGTCCCCATAATGGAGGGAAGGGAGGGACCAAATATGCTCAGAGGATTACCTTATACAGAGGGACTGGATGCAGACCTGAAAGGCTCCACAATGCGGTATCCACCGCTCGTTGTTGTGGCCTGTAATGGGAAGGGGTCCTTTATATAGGGGGGCGACTATCCCCTGATCAACCGCAGACAGCGGAGACAGGAAGTGAGGAACAGGAAGTGGGGTGACGTCACCGGAAGTGACGTTTAACTCGGACGCTTGCGTTCCAACGCTACAGTGTTTGCGTTCCAGCATACAGGAAGGGGTGGGCGGCGCTCTGGAGATGCGAACAGGGTACGAGGAAGGAGGAGAAGAGGCAGAGGAGAGGACCAGGAAAGAAACATCTGCAAATACAAAAGATAAAAGTCAGCATAACCAAGTTACATACATAGGTTATCAAATCACATACAAGGCAGTATGATGTCTAGGGCTTGGTTGATTTTAGAATATGAGAACATGAAGCTATTATGGTGTCAACAAGATGGACATAATAATTAGACCGAATCATTAAATGTATCATCACTCAAAGCGGCACAGTAATCAGTATACATAATATAATACATCCTTCTATAAGTGTACATACATATGTGCTTAATAAATACATTTATAACCATAAATCTGAGGTGCTGGGGCTCTACTAGGAGGTGCATGAAGCCCCTATGTCCTTCAACACCACACTTCTGTTTAAGTGAAAGCGAGGAGATCGTAATCCCTGTTAAGTCCTTTAGGGGAAAGGGATTCAAGTTTGTGGATCCAATAAGCTTCCCTCTGTTTGAGAAGGTGGATCCGATCACCTCCACGTCGTGGCTGTTGGACCTGTTCCAGAACCTGAAACCTCAGTTGGGAAATATTGTGTCCATTGTTGATAAAGTGGTGGGGAATGGGTAGTAGTAGATTTTTACAGCGTATCGTGGATTTGTGTTTTGAGATTCTGTCCCTGATGGGTTGTGTGGTCTCTCCTATGTAAATCATGCCACATGGGCATTTAATCAGGTATACCACATAGGAGCTTTCACAAGTATAGTAGCCCTTGATAGCGTATTGCTTGCCCGTCTGAGGATGATAGACTATACTGCCTTTCATGACGTTGCTACATTGTCTACACTGGAGACATGGGAAAGTTCCCATTTTGGGATTCTGGAGAAATCTCTGACTATGTCCCCGTTTAGTGCTGCCAATGTCTGCTCGCACTAGGGAGTCCCTCAGATTACGGGCCCGCTTGAAACATGGCATGAATGGTTTCTGGAAGCTGGTGATAGAAGGATAAGCAGTGCCTAGGATGTTCCAGTGTTTGCGGATTATTTTGTGGAGAGTATAGGCAAATGGGTGGTAGGTGTGAATGAAAGGGATGCACTCAGAATTATCGGAGCGGTGTCCATTTCGACCCGTATGTTGAGGCTGTAAGGTGGATGGAGGGTAGCCTCTTGCTATGAATTTAGAGCCCATCTCTTGCAACCTTTGTTGTCGAATGACGGGGTCTGACACTATTCTTTCAACCCTCTTAAACTGTGATTGAGGAATGGATTTTTTGATATGTGTTGGGTGGTTACTCGAATAATGTAGCAGTCCGTTACGGTCGGTAGATTTAGAGAACAGATCAGTAGTGAGCAGTTCATTATCGTCTTTGATGACCAACGTGTCCAGGAAGCTCACTCTCTGAAGGTCATACGTCATGGTGAAACCCAAGTCTGGCCAAGCAGAGTTGAGGTGGTTATAGAAGGTATCAAGTGTTTCTAGGGGACCATCCCAAATGCAGAAGATATCATCAATGAATCAAGGTTATATGTAACATTGTATATATGTATAAACTGTTATGACAATATAGTTACACTGTTTTACATCTTTGCAGTTAAACTGATGAAGGTCGCTATGACCGAAACGTTTTTGTATGTGTATGGACTGCAAATAAATTTCACCGCTTTGAATATTTGAGTGCCGAGGCTTTTCTCTATATATCAGCGGGTTCGGCCCCTACTTGTGCACCAGTATACGGTAGTGCAGCGATTTTTTTCTATATTGATTGAATTCCGGTCCGCTTGCACACTGTCGGGAGATGTCATCCTCCACTTTCTCTTATAACGCGGATGAAGCCACATCTATTTTGGCACAGAGTACCATACCAAGTGATTTTTTGAGGGCACCTCCAGGTGAGACAAGGGGACGCGACTTGGAAAAAGAACAGCGACATCTCATCAACTTGGAATTGCACTGCGCCACGCTAACGGAGTACCTGAGGGTACACCGTATTCCAAGAGGCCTTAGAGTACCACTGAGACCCACCCTTTTCTCTGACATACCAGAATACTGCAGTAAGTTCGAACAAATCCTCAATAAGTGTTTGTTTGATTTAATGATTTTGACTGTAGAGTCCCTACATAAGGCGATTACCTCTACCAAGGACCAGATCAGGAGCATAGAAACTCAGTTAAGTACCCTGGCCAGTTCTGAAGAGTGGTCTACATTGCAAGCCAAAATAAAGATTAATATCGATCAGCATAGGCGCGACACCGAATTGAGGAAGAGGAATAAGTTTCAGAGAGACACCGAGGACTACGACCTCAATAGAGTCTATAAATGGCAAGGCAAGGGTGGCCACACCCACAGATTCACACGCTCCTCTACAGACTTTTCCTCATCAGGGTCAGAGGCAGAGAGGAGAGACCATTTCACGAACTCTTCTCATTTTTTAGGACTTCCACGGAGGCAACAAAGAAGAAGAAAACGAGGAGAGGCGGGCAACACAAGAGGCAACACAGAATTCACCAGGGTGACCCGATCCCAGACACAACCTCGTTGGTGGTAAATATCTCTTCTAAAACTCTAACCAACACCCAACTGTCAGTGTTGCAGAAGGGCTTGTCCTTTTGCCCGACAGGGAGGTATAATACCTTCCAATTAGATATGGAGCTGCAACGCTTCTACCGCACCCTGAGACTTAAAACACATTTTTTAGAGACTCAATTGCCACCTACACGGGACCTAAGCACCCCATCAACTAACCCTGACGTATTGATCACGGCTAAGAGCTTAGGTTTAGCCAATAAGAGTACTTACAGACCTCCTCATGGGTCTCATGCCCTGGAAGCCTTCATTGGATTTGTCGACACAGCATTTAGGGATCTACGTTCTAGGGTTGACAAAGGGAAACTCCATTACGAGCCCAACTTATCAGCATTAGACCAACAAGCGTTGAATAGCCTAAAAGATGATAAGGATTTGGTCATAAAACCGGCAGATAAAGGGGGTGCCATAGTAATTATGGATAAGGACCAATATATCCGTGAGATAGAGCGCCAGCTGAGCGACAATACCACCTATCTTCAACTTTCACAGGACCCCACCAGTCAGTTTAGTAATCTGATTAAGACCATGGTCAACCGACATACTATAGCGGGTACCATTGACATCAAAACTGGGGAATTTCTCAACAGGGCACATCCTATCATTCCGGTATTTTATATACTGCCCAAAATACACAAAAATCTAACAAATCCCCCTGGGCGACCTATAGTGGCTTCAACTGACTCCATCTTTTCTCCATTATCAAGATTTCTAGAGAAAATAATCACACCACTGATTCAGAGAAGCCCATCTTTCCTTTTAGATACAGGAGCTTTCCTCAAAACACTTTCTGATTTAGGACAAGTCCCCACAACCTCTCTACTTATTTCATTTGATGTGAAGAGCCTCTACACCTCAATACCACATGACCAGGGCATTCACGCAGTGAAGACCCTCCTAGTGGAATCAGACATTGACCCTCGGATTATTGAGCTCACAATTGACCTACTCACCATAGTCCTCACTAAGAACTACTTTTTGTTTCAGGATAAATACTATTTGCAGATCAAAGGCACCGCAATGGGTTCAAACGTAGCGCCTCCGTATGCTAATTGCTTCATGGCAGCCTTTGAGAAACTTATAGTATATACCCATCCGCTTTTCCAAATGCACTTTTTGCTCTGGAAAAGATTCATTGATGATATCTGCATTTGGGATGGTCCCCTAGAAACACTTGATACCTTCTATAACCACCTTAACTCTGCTTGGCCAGACTTGGGTTTCACCATGACGTATGACCTTCAGAGAGTGAGCTTCCTGGACACGTTGGTCATCAAAGACGATAATGGACTGCTCACTACTGATCTGTTCTCTAAATCTACCGACCGTAACGGACTGCTACATTATTCGAGTAACCACCCAACACATATCAAAAAATCCATTCCTCAATCACAGTTTAAGAGGGTTGAAAGAATAGTGTCAGACCCCGTCATTCGACAACAAAGGTTGCAAGAGATGGGCTCTAAATTCATAGCAAGAGGCTACCCTCCATCCACCTTATAGCCTCAACATACGGGTCGAAATGGACACCGCTCCGATAATTCTGAGCGCATCCCTTTCATTCACACCTACCACCCATTTGCCTATACTCTCCACAAAATAATCCGCAAACACTGGAACATCCTAGGCACTGCTTATCCTTCTATCACCAGCTTCCAGAAACCATTCATGCCATGTTTCAAGCGGGCCCGTAATCTGAGGGACTCCCTAGTGCGAGCAGACATTGGCAGCACTAAACGGGGACATAGTCAGAGATTTCTCCAGAATCCCAAAATGGGAACTTTCCCATGTCTCCAGTGTAGACAATGTAGCAACGTCATGAAAGGCAGTATAGTCTATCATCCTCAGACGGGCAAGCAATACGCTATCAAGGGCTACTATACTTGTGAAAGCTCCTATGTGGTATACCTGATTAAATGCCCATGTGGCATGATTTACATAGGAGAGACCACACAACCCATCAGGGACAGAATCTCAAAACACAAATCCACGATACGCTGTAAAAATCTACTACTACCCATTCCCCACCACTTTATCAACAATGGACACAATATTTCCCAACTGAGGTTTCAGGTTCTGGAACAGGTCCAACAGCCACGACGTGGAGGTGATCGGATCCACCTTCTCAAACAGAGGGAAGCTTATTGGATCCACAAACTTGAATCCCTTTCCCCTAAAGGACTTAACAGGGATTACGATCTCCTCGCTTTCACTTAAACAGAAGTGTGGTGTTGAAGGACATAGGGGCTTCATGCACCTCCTAGTAGAGCCCCAGCACCTCAGATTTATGGTTATAAATGTATTTATTAAGCACATATGTATGTACACTTATAGAAGGATGTATTATATTATGTATACTGATTACTGTGCCGCTTTGAGTGATGATACATTTAATGATTCGGTCTAATTATTATGTCCATCTTGTTGACACCATAATAGCTTCATGTTCTCGTATTCTAAAATCAACCAAGCCCTAGACATCATACTGCCTTGTATGTGATTTGATAACCTATGTATGTAACTTGGTTATGCTGACTTTTATCTTTTGTATTTGCAGATGTTTCTTTCCTGGTCCTCTCCTCTGCCTCTTCTCCTCCTTCCTCGTACCCTGTTCGCATCTCCAGAGCGCCGCCCACCCCTTTCTGTATGCTGGAACGCAAACACTGTAGCGTTGGAACGCAAGCGTCCGAGTTAAACGTCACTTCCGGTGACGTCACCCCACTTCCTGTTCCTCACTTCCTGTCTCCGCTCTCTGCGGTTGATCAGGGGATAGTCGCCCCCCTATATAAAGGACCCCTTCCCATTACAGGCCACAACAACGAGCGGTGGATACCGCGTTGTGGAGCCTTTCAGGTCTGCATTCAGTCCCTCTGTATAAGGTAATCCTCTGAGCATATTTGGTCCCTCCCTTCCCTCCATTATGGGGACTAGACAGTGTGTGCTCACCTTTATCTATATCCTCAGGTGGTCCCCATCGTATTGGTCCCAGTTGGACTTATCTTTTTGCAAATCCTACTATACACTACTAGTGGTAGGTCCCCATACTTTATTTCTATGTTGGTACTGATAGTCATCCGCTCTCCCCTTCAGGCCCTTTCCCCTCCCCCACCCTCTCTCTCCAGTGTCTTATCCTTGTCTTGTCTCCCCTCCCACGTTACATTCTCTGAATCAAAGTTATATGTAACATTGTATATATGTATAAACTGTTATGACAATATAGTTACACTGTTTTACATCTTTGCAGTTAAACTGATGAAGGTCGCTATGACCGAAACGTTATTGTATGTGTATGGACTGCAAATAAATTTCACCGCTTTGAATATTTGAGTGCCGAGGCTTTTCTCTATATATCAGCGGGTTCGGCCCCTACTTGTGCACCAGTATACGGTAGTGCAGCGATTTTTTTCTATATGAAAATTGTACATTCACACTGAAGGCATCAAAACTATGAATTAACACATGTGGAATTATATAGTTAACAACAAAGTGTGAAACAACTGAAAATATGTCTTATATTCTAGGTTCTTCAAAGTAGCCACCTTTTGCTTTGATGACTGCTTTGCACACTCTTGGCATTCTCTTGATGAGCTTCAAGAGGTAGTCACCAGAAATGGTGTTCCAACAATCTTGAAGGAGTTCCCAGAGATGCTTAGCACTTGTTGGCCCTTTTGCCTTCACTCTGCGGTCCAGTTCACCCCAAACCTTCTCGATTGAGTTCAGGTCTGGTGACTGTGGAGGCCAGGTCATCTGGCGTAGCACCCCATCACTCTCCTTCTTGGTCAAATAGCCCTTACACAGCCTGGAGGTGTGTTTGGGGTCATTGTCCTGTTGAAAAATAAATGATGGTCCAACTAAACACAAACCGGATGGAATAGCATGCCGCTGCAAGATGCTGTGGTAGACATGCTGGTTCAGTATGCCTTCAATTTTGAATAAATCCCCAACAGTGTCACCAGCAAAGCCCCCCCACACCATCACACCTCCTCCCCCATGCTTCACGGTGGGAACCAGGCATGTAGAGTCCATCCGTTCACCTTTTCTGTGTCGCACAAAGACACAGTGGTTGGAACCAAAGATTTCAAATTTGGACTCATCAGACCAAAGCACAGATTTCCACTGGTCTAATGTCCATTCCTTGTGTTCTTTAGCCCAAACAAGTCTCTTTTGCTTGTTGCCTGTCCTTAGCAGTGGTTTCCTAGCAGCTATTTTACCATGAAGACCTGCTGCACAAAGTCTCCTATTAACAGTTGTTGTAGAGATGTGTCTGCTGCTAGAACTCTGTGTGGCATTGACCTGGTCTCTAATCTGAGCTGCTGTTAACCTGCGATTTCTGAGTCTAGTGACTCGGATAAACTTATCCTCAGAAGCAGAGGTGACTCTTGGTCTTCTTTCCTGGGGCGGTCGTCATGTGAGCCAGTATCTTTGAAGCACTTGATGGTTTTTGCAACTGCACTTAGGGACACTTTGAAAGTTTTCCCAATTTTTCGCACTGACTGACCTTCATTTCTTAAAGTAATGATGGCCACTCGTTTTTCTTTACTTAGCTGCTTTTTTCTTGCCATAATACAAATTCTAACAGTCTATTCAGTAGGACTATCAGCTGTGTATCCACCAGACTTCTGCACAACACAACTGATGGTCCCAAACCCATTTATAAGGCAAGAAATCCCACTTATTAAACCTGACAGGGCACACCTGTGAAGTGAAAACCATTTCCGGTGACTACCTCTTGAAGCTCATCAAGAGAATGCCAAGAGTGTGAAAAGCAGTCATCAAAGCAAAAGGTGGCTACTTTGAAGAACCTAGAATATAAGACATATTTTCAGTTGTTTCACACTTTGTTGTTAATTATATAATTCCACATGTGTTAATTCATAGTTTTGATGCCTTCAGTGTGAATGTACAATTTTCATAAGCATGAAAATACAGAAAAATCTTTAAATGAGAAGGTGTGTCCAAACTTTTGGTCTGTACTGTATATATGTATGTGCATATCCAAATGTATTTACATTATTTAAGCAAAAAGGAAAATTTATATATGTATGGAACTATGCCTATCCAAATCATAGGATGAACAGTAAAAGTGATCACCATACAATATCAAATGTCATAATGCAAAAAAGAATACAGAAATAAGTTCATAAAAAGTTTAATTTGTGCATATTATTACGTACTGTGATGGATCAACCCCGTACTCCAAGATTTTGCCACATGGGGGTTGTCGTAGCGCCTATGCAGCTAATGGGACATAATGTTATAAAGTGGGGTGAATATTGTGGATCACATATTGTTGGACATTTTGTGATGTGACCGAAGCACTCCTGGCCCCCACCTTCCTGTGCTCACTTAGCAGTGGCAAACAGACAATGTGCTGATTAATGGGTTGTTGCATAACTGCTGTCTGGGAGCCTACTGTGGGTATTATCTGGTGAGAACAATGGGTGCTAAAAATAGCCTGTGTGATTCTCTATAAAACCTGCTTGTGAGAATAAAAGTTAAGTTCATCTTGGAGACACTGTGCGATAGTCATATTTTATATGTCCCAGTGTAAGATAAGCTTTTCCATGTCAGGGGCCTACAGAAGAAGATTGGACATCTGCGGATGGGGTAACTAGCTCCCATCACACTGGTGGCAGCGGTGGGATGCGGTCCATCTTCTTCAGGAGCCAAGGACTGAATGGAAGACATCTACCAGAAGCTAAAGAGGAATACGTTGAAGGACCTTGTGGAAGCTCGAGGGTTAACCGCCAGCAACAAAACCAAAGCGGATTTGATAGCAGCCATTATGGAGCTCAACAACGCAACTACCTCCAGTGGGAACGAGGAAGAGACTGAATTCCAGAGGGAGGTAAAGAGCAGACTGGCACTTTATGCTCCCAACCCGGCAGTACAGATCATAGATAAGGTGATGGCTGATGTGCGTACTGATCTAGATAAAAAGATGGAGATGGAGAGGGCAGAGCGGATGGAGCTAGCCAGGATGGAGATGGCAGAGCGGACCAAGATAGAGCTAGCCAAGATGGAGATGGCAGAACGGAGAGAGGAGATACAGCGAGCAGGGGGAGCCCTGGCTTCCTCCCCGGTACCAGCAGGGGTAAGCCACAAAAAGATCCAATACAATGCCTTCCGACATTGGGGGAGGAAGAGGAAGACATTGATGGCTTTCTCCAGGACATTGAGCGGCAGTGTACCCTTCATAAAGTGGAGCCGGAGGATTGGGTCCAGATTCTGGCCAGCAAGCTGACAGGCTGGGCAGCGGATGCCTATCGCACTGTATCGGATAAGGACTGTATGGACTATAAGCGAGTCAAAGAAGTGATCTTGGCCCGGTATGCACTAACACCTGAGGCATACCGTCAAAAGTTCCGCAAAACCACAAAACGGGAAACGGATACCCATGCTGAATGGGCCTGTAAACTATGGCGGTCACTGCTACAGTGGGTACAAGGTAGCAAAGCAGACATGAAGGAGGACGTCCTACAGCTCATCGCGTTAGAACGATTCTTTACTGGGTTAACTCCCGAGACGCAAGAATGGCTTCGGGACCGACGACTCTTGAGGAGGCCGCATGGCTGACCGATGAACATTATGATGCCAGGAGGGCCCAATTGTCAGGGTCCAAAACTGTCTCAAGGGGCCCTCCCATGGGTCTGGAGGCCCCTAAACCACAGAAGCTTGGCGGGGGACCCACCAATACCCCGGGCCTACCAGAGTCCTCCTGGGGTGCGATGCCACACCTGCCATCAGCTGGGTCACCTGCAGAGACACTGTCCCAACCGGACCCAGCGCACCCAGTGGCCAAAACCGAAAACGACTACCTTCAACCGGGCCGCTATACACTGCTACCAAGGTGAAGCCGACCCGGCATCGGTGTCTATGGCTAATTATGGGATGGAAAAGATAGAGGGAGTGCTGCATGAACTGGACCCTGTGCAGGCAGCCCAGGCGGATAATCGACAACAACATCGACAGTCGGTGTGGATTAATGGTAAACGGCTGCAAGAGATTCCGGAGCTACTCTGACCCTTGTGAAGTCGCATCTCGACCAAGACCAAAAGACGGGTCGGACAGTGGCGGTCCGTGTAGCAGGGGGAGCCATACATTGACAGCCCACGGCCAAGATTCACCTGAACTGGGGGGTCGGGGATGGCCTTGTCGAGGTCGGCATGATGAAGGATTTGCCTGCAGACGTCCTGCTGGGAAATGACTTGGGGCCCATGTTGTCTTCCTTCTCGGTCGCCCCCCTGGCTGAGACATATCCTGTGACTACCCGGAGACAAGCTCGAGCTGCGGAGGCGGAATCACACTCGGAGGAGGCCCAGGTAAGACACTACAGCCCTTCACGTATTCCCATAGCCAGACACATTTCATGGGACACCCCAGCAGAATTTAGGAGGGAGGTACTAGAGGATCCCTCATTGCAGGGGTATCGCGGGAAGGCATAAGAGGGGAGAGGGGTACTGGAAGGTGAACAGTTTATATGGCATCAGGGACTCCTCTACAGGGTTACAGAGCAAACTCACTCAGGGACGAGCCCCACTGTAAAACTACAGCTAGTAGTTCCCAAAAAGTATAGGCAGGAGTTGCTGCGAATCTCTCATGACATACTCTTGGCGGGGCACCTCGGAGTCAGCCGCACCAGGCATCGTCTGACACAAAACTTCTTTTGGCCAGGGGCATCCCATGATGTTCGTCAGTACTGCCAGACCTGTGACAGTTGCCAGCGCATTGGCAAGAGGGGAGATCGCTGCAAGGCCAAATTACACCCCCTTCCCACTGTGGAGGAGCCATTTAGCCGAGTAGCGGTCGATCTGATAAGGCCGTTAGCCAAACCCAGTCCATCAGGGAAAAGGTATATATTGACAGTGATAGATTACGCCATGCGGCATCCAGAGGCAGTTGCCTTACCTAACATACTGGCAGAGACGGTGGTGGCTGCCCTGCTCCAGGTTTTCTCACGGGTTGGATTTCCCCGGGAGATTATCTCGGATCAGGGCACCCAATTTACGGCAGAGGTGACCAGCCAACTGTGGAGACTGTGTGGTGTAAAGTCCATTAGAAGTGCCTCATACCACCCGCAAACCAACGGGTTGTGTGAGCGCTTTAACGGAACGTTAAAACAACACATTGGGACGTTCACCCGGACCTACAGGGACTGGGAGAAATTCTTGCCGCACCTCCTGTTCGCCTATCGGGTGGTGCCCCAAAAATCTACGGGGTTCTCCCCATTTGAACTGTTATATGGGAGGCGGGTGAGGGGGCCCCTAGACTTAGTGCAAGAGCTCTGGGAAGGGGAGGAAACCATAGCAGGAACCCCTATCGTGCCCTTCGTGCTGGAACTCCGGGACCGCCTGCAGGAGTTGACTCAGGCTGTGCGTGTGAACATGCAGGCGGCCCAACGGCGCCAGCACATATGGTACGATCAGAGGGCTAGAGAACGCACCTTCGAGATAGGACAGAAGGTCCTGGTACTAGAACCGGTTAGGCAGAACAAATTCCAGGCCGCATGGCAGTGGCCTTACCGCGTAGTGGGGAAAATAGCCGACACCACCTACAATGTCGCCGATTGTGACGACCCCAGGGTTATCCGCATGTTCCACGTGAATACGCTGAAGCCCTACCGGGAGTGCCCTGAAGAGGTAGCTGCCATCTGCGCACCCGAAGCAGAGGATTTAGCCGGACTCCCCTTGCCTGATGTCTTAGGTGAGAAGACTCAGTCGAAAACCGAGGACCAGGTACACTTAGGAGAAAACCTAGGGGCCCGGGAGAGAGAGCAGGCTGAGACATTGCTAAGGCAGCGGCAGAGGATGTTCTCAGAGAGACAGGGGTTCACCCGACTTGCACAACACAAGGTTGAGACACAAGATCAGACCCCCCTGAGACAACCCCCCTTCCGCGTCCCGGAGTCTGTATGAGAAGGGATGCGACAAGAGATACAGGAGATGTTGCGTTTAGGGGTCATTGAGGAGTCAGATAGTCCATGGGCGTCCCCTGTAGTGTTAGTGCATAAGAAAGATGGGACTACCCGGTTTTGTGTAGACTATCGCAAGCTAAATGAGAAAACTGTGACGGATGCGTATCCCATGCCGCGTGTGGACGAGTTGTTAGACAGGCTGGCTGGGGCAAAGTATTTGACCACCATCGATCTATGCAAAGGCTATTGGCAGATCCCCCTAAGTCCTGATGCTATTCCCAAGTCTGCATTTGTCACCCCGTTTGGCTTATTCCAGTTTCGGGTTATGCCATTTGGGATGAAGAATGCCCCCGCGACCTTCCAGAGGCTGGCTGACTGGCTTCTGGATGGTCTCCAGCTCTATGCTTGTGCCTACCTGGATGACATCGTCGTCTACAGCGCGACATGGGATGAGCATCTAAATCACCTAGAGACAGTATTGGATAGGATCCACAAAGCCGGAATCACTCTGAACCCCAACAAGTGTCACGTAGGCAAAGCAGAGATTCAGTATTTAGGACATTGGGTGGGGGGTGGAAAACAACGACCGGAACCCGCCAAGATTGAGGCGGTAGCCAAGTGGCCCACCCCACGTACTAAAACCCAAGTCATGGCCTTTCTAAGGACAGAGGGGTATTATAGGAAATTTGTCCCTAATTACAGCAGCATTGCCAAGCCCCTCACTGATCTGACACATAAGAACCTCCCCCGCCAGGTAACCTGGACCCCCGAGTGTGAGGAAGCCTTCCGCCAGCTAAAGGACGCTCTCACAAATACCCCGATATTGGCCGCACCCGATACAACTAAACGTTTCCTTGTTCACACAAACGCATCTATGTTTGGGTTGGGGGCAGTACTGAGCCAAGTCGGGCCGGACGGCCAAGAACACCCAATAGCTTATCTGAGTCGGAAATTACTGCCTCGAGAAGTCAGCTATGCGGCCGCCGAAAAGGAATGCCTGGCAGTAGTATGGGCTGCCAAGAAGCTCCAACCATATTTGTATGGAAGACAGTTTTCCCTCATAACGGACCATAACCCCCTGGTATGGCTTAATCGGGTCTCCGGGGACAATGCCAGACTACTACGGTGGAATTTGGCGCTACAACCGTTAGACTTCACCATCCACTATAGACCTGGCAAGCAAAATGGTAACGCCGATGAACTAAGCCGACAAACTGACCTGCTACCAACCTCATAAATCGTGGACCTCCTCCAGCTGATCCGTCAGGGAGCAGACTGGGTAGACCGATCCTGTCCGGGAAGGGGGAGCATTGTGACAGATCAACCCCGTACTCCCAAGATTTTGCCACATGGGGGTTGTCGTAGCACCTATGCAGCTAATGGGACATAACGTTATAAAGTGGGGTGAATATTGTGGATCACATATTATTGGACATTTTGTGATGTGACCGAAGCACTCCTGGCCCCCACCTTCCTGTGCCCACTTAGCAGTGGCAAACAGACAATGTGCTGATTAATGGGTTGTTGCATAACTGCTGTCTGGGAGCCTACTGTGGGTGTTATCTGGTGAGAACAATGGGTGTTAAAAATACAAGCAAAACCTGCTTGTGAGAATAAAAGTTAAGTTCATCTTGGAGACACTGTGCGATAGTCATATTTTATTTATCCCAGTGTAAGAAAAGCCTTTCCATGTCAGGGGCCTACAGAAGAAGATTGGACATCTGCGGATGGGGTAACTAGCTCCCGTCACACGTACTATCCAGAGGCACATCATCACCCCTTCCACATGCTTCAACGCACGTTTCGCTACCGATTCATTAGGAAATGAGGTGGAGGAGGAAGAGGCGATGTTTTATAGGGTGATTACAGCTGTGGTTACTTACAAATCAAGGACGCCATATTATCGGACTCCTCTACTGTCCCACGCGTCCGGATAGCCGTCCCGTCTGCGACGGAATGTGCATCACCGAAACACGACCAAAGGTCGCAGTTCAATGAAAACATCCCAGTATCGGGTACGAGAGCACACCGGAGCATGCGCAGTGTGGCGCACAGCGACCCAGCAGCCATATTAGAAAAGGGAAAAAGTGCGGGTCAGCATCAAAGTCTAAATATAATTATACGTGCCAAAATAGAATTGTATGAAATATAGAAAAAGTTCTATATAATATAGTTAATGCGTGCATACACAATATTATTGCTTATACAGTTATATGAAAAAGTTTGGGCACCCCTATTAATCTTAAGCTTAATGTTTTTTAAAAATTGGTGTTTTTGCAACAGCTATTTCAGTTTGATATATGTAATAACTGTTGGATACAGTAATGTTTCTGCCTTGAAATGAGGTTTATTGTACTAACAGAAAATGTGCAATCTTCATTCAAACAAAATTTGACAGGTACATAAGTATGGGCACCTCACCAGAAAAGTGACATTAATATTTAGTAGATCCTCCTTTTGCAAAAATAACAGCCTCTAGTCGCTTCCTGTAGCTTTTAATGAGGTCCTGGATCCTGGATGAAGGTATTTTTGACCATTCCTCTTTACAAAACAATTCCAGTTCAGTTAAGTTTGATGGTCGCTGAGCATGGACAGCCCTCTTCAAATGATCCCACAGATGTTCAATGATATTCAGGTCTGGGGACTGGGATGGCCATTCCAGAACATTGTAATTGTTCCTCTGCATGAATGCCTGAGTAGATTTGGAGCGGTGTTTTGGATCATTGTCTTGCTGAAAGATCCATCCCCTGCGTAACTTCAACTTTATCACTGATTCTTGAACATTATTGTCAAGAATCTGCTGATACTGAGTGGAATCCATGCGTCCCTCAACTTTAACTAGATTCCCGGTGCCGGCATTGGCCACACAGCCCCAAAGCATGATGGAACCTCCACCAAATTTTACTGTGGGTAGCAAGTGTTTTTCTTGGAATGCTGTGGTTTTTTGCCGCCATGCATAACGCCTTTTTGTATGACCAAACAACTCAATCTTGGTTTCATCAGTCCACAGGACCTTCTTCCAAAAAGAAATTGGCTTCTCCAAATGTGCTTTTGCATACCTCAGCCGACTCTGTTTGTGGCGTGCTTGCAGAAACGGCTTCTTTCGCATCACTCTCCCATACAGCTTCTCCTTGTGCAAAGTGCGTTGTATAGTTGACCCATGCACAGTGACACCATCTGCAGCAAGTTGATGCTGCAGCTCTCTGGAGGTGGTCTGAGGATTGTCCTTGACTGATCTCACCATTCTTCTCCTCTGCCTTTCTGATGTTTTTCTTGGCCTGCCACTTCTGGCCTTAACAAGAACTGTCCCTGTGTTTTTCCATTTCCTTACTATGTTCCTCACAGTGGAAACTGACAGGTTAAATCTCTGAGACAGCTTTTTGTATCCTTCCCCTGAACAACTATGTTGAATAATCTTTGTTTTAAGATCATTTGACAGTTGTTTTGAGGAGCCCATGATGCCACTCTTCAGAGGAGATTCAAACAGGAGAACAACTTGCAAGTGGCCACTTTAAGTAGCTTTTCTCATGATTGCATACACCTGGCTATGAAGTTCAAAGGTCAATGAGGTTACAAAACCAAAAAAAGTGCTTTAGTACGTCAGTAAAAAGTAGGTAGGAGTATTTAAAACAAGAAAATGATAAGGGTGCCCATACTTATGCACCTGTCAAATTTTGTTTGAATGCAGATTGCACATTTTCTGTTAGTGCAATAAACCTCATTTCAAGGCAGAAACATTACTGTGTCCAACAGTTATTACATATATCAAACTGAAATAGCTGTTGCAAAACACCAATTTTTAAAAAACATTAAGCTTAAGATTAATAGGGGTGCCCAAACTTTTTCATATAACTGTATAATGTGTATATGTAAAAGTGAATAAACACACTATAAACTCTCTATATGTACTGTACAATAAAGCCAACAATACATGTACAGTGCCTACAAGTAGTATTCAACCCCCTGCAGATTTAGCTGGTTGACACATGCGGAATTAACTTGGCATTGTGACATTTGTACTGTAGATCAGCCTGGAAGTGGGAAATGCACTGCAGCAAATTTTTTTTATTTTTTATTTATTATTTTTTTTAAAAATGTAAAAAGTTAATTCAGAGTGTCATTTATTATTCAACCCCTCAAACCACAAGAATTCTGTTTGGTCCCCCTAAAGTATTAAGAAGTAGTTCAGGCACCAAGAATAATGAGCTTCACATGTGTGGATTAAAGATCTCTTTTGCCAGCCTTTTCTGACTATTTAAGACCCTCCCCAAACTTGTGAACAGCACTCAGACATGGTCAACATGGGAAAGACAAAGGAGCATTCCAAGGCCATCAGAGACAAGATCGTGGAGGGTTACAAGGCTGGCAAGGGGTACAAAACCCTTTCCAAGGAGTTGGGCCTACCTGTCTCCACTGTTGGGAGCATCATCCGTAAGTGGAAGGCTTATGGAACTACTGTTAGCCTTCCACGGCCAGGACAGCCTTTGAAAGTGTCCTCCCGTGCCGAGGCCAGGCTTGTCCGAAGAGTCAAGGCTAACCCAAGGACAACAAGGAAGGAGCTCCGGGAAGATCTCATGGCAGTGGGGACATTGGTTTCAGTCAATACCATAAGTAACGTACTCCACCGCAATGGTCTCCATTCAAGACGAGCCCGTAAGGTACCTTTACTTTCAAAGCGTCATGTCAAGGCTCGTCTACAGTTTGCTCATGATCACTTGGAGGACTCTGAGACAGACTGGTTCAAGGTTCTATGGTCTGATGAGACCAAGATCGAGATCTTTGGTGCCAACCACACACGTGACATTTGGAGACTGGATGGCACTGCATACGACCCCAAGAATACCATCCCTACAGTCAAGCATGGTGGTGGCAGCATCATGCTGTGGGGCTGTTTCTCTGCCAAGGGGCCTGGCCATCTGGTCCGCATCCATGGGAAGATGGATAGCACGGCCTACCTGGAGATTTTGGCCAAGAACCTCCGCTCCTCCATCAAGGATCTTAAGATGGGTCGTAATTTCATCTTCCAACAAGACAACGACCCAAAGCACACAGCCAAGAAAACCAAGGCCTGCTTCAATAGGGAAAAAGTCAAGGTGTTGGAGTGGCCTAGTCAGTCTCCTGACCTTAACCCAATTGAAAACTTGTGTAAGGAGCTCAAGAATAAAGTCCACATGAGACACCCAAAGAACCTAGATAACTTGGAAAAGATCTGCATGGAGGACTGGGCCAAGATAACTCCACAGACCTGTGCCGGCCTGATCAGGTCTTATAAAAGACGATTATTAGCTGTAATTGCAAACAAGGGTTATTCCACAAAATATTAAACATAGGGGTTGTATAATAATTGACCCACACTTTTATGTTTAAAATTTAATAAAATTCAACTGAGCAACATAACTTTTTGGTTTGTAAGATTTATGCTTCTGTTCATAAAACCTACTCTCGTTTGCAGTTTGAAGGCTCTAACTTATTTGCATCTTATCAAACCAGCTAAATCTGCAGGGGGTTGAATACTACTTGTAGGCACTGTATATATGTTTATTCAATCAAATGCACTATGATATATATTGATTATATTATTCGATTGATAATAAGGACAAGACACTGAAGATGAGAATATACCAAAAATCCTAGTGTATACTTAAAGAAAACTCGAAAATCCCCACTGTTCATTTAAACCTCTGGGGGTCATACTTCTTAGAGTGGTGATCCATTTACTTTTTTATTTATTATTTATTTATTCAATCTGGGCCGGCTTTTTGGCTAGATTTTCCCTCCTATTCCCAGGATACAGGCGGGCAATCCCTTTGACACATAAGAGATGACATTGATGAGGGTAGCAATTCCGAAACTGTCTCGCCAAAGGTTTAGGTTGAGAAATAGCACCCACCTCATCTTGACAGATTTTCTCCGCTGCCCTAATATTTTTGATGTGTTCCAAAGCTCCCGAGTTGTCATACCAATATAGAGGAGGCCACAGAAACATGTGGCTTGATAGATGACCATAGATGTTCTACAATTAATGAAATACAGAATCTTGTAAGCCTACTCACCCATCGAATCCTGAAAGGTATTCGTCTTTTCAATATATCTGCACTCTTTGCAGTTGCCACACTTCCATGTGGCCCTTTGAGACAAATATACATTGCTCAAAAAAATAAAGGGAACACTTAAACAACAGAATATAACTCCAAGTAAATCAAACTTCTGTGAAATCAAACTGTCCACTTCGGAAGCAACACTGATTGACAATCAATTTCACATGCTGTTGTGCAAATGGAATAGACAATAGATGGAAATTATTGGCAATTATCAAGACACCCTCAATAAAGGAGTGGTTCTGCAGGTGGGGACCACAGACCACATCTCAGTACCAATGCTTTCTGGGCTGATGTTTTGGTCACTTTTGAATGTTGGTTGTGCTTTCACACTTGTGGTAGCTTGAGACGGACTCTACAACCCACAGAAATTGCTCAGGTAGTGCAGCTCATCCAGGATGGCACATCAATGCGAGCTGTGGCAAGAAGGTTTGCTGTGTCTGTCAGTGTAGTGTCCAGAGGCTGGAGGCGCTACCAGGAGACAGGTCAGTACACCAGGAGACGTGGAGGGAGCCGTAGCAGGGCAACAACCCAGCAGCAGGACTGCTACCTCCTCCTTTGTGCAAGGAGGAACAGAAGGAGCACTGCCAGAGCCCTGCAAAATGACCTCCAGCAGGCCACAAATGTGCATGTGTCTGCACAAACAGTTAGAAACCGACTCCATGAAGGTGGTATGAGGGCCCGACGTCCACAGATGGGGGTTGTGCTCACAGCCCAACAACGTGCAGGATGCTTGGCATTTGCCACTGAGCACCACGATTGGCAAAGTCGCCACTGGCACCCTGTGCTCTTCACAGATGAAAGCAGGTTCACACTGAGCACATGTGACAGACGTGACAGAGTCTGGAGACGCTGTGGAGAGCAATCTGCTGCCTGCAACATCATTCAGCATGACCGGTTTGGCAGTAGATCAGTAATGGTGTGGGGTGGCATTTCTTTGGAGGGCCGCACAGCCCTCCATGTACTTGCCAGAGGTAGCCTGACTGCCATTAGGTACCGAGATGAGATCCTCAGACCTCTTGTGAGACCATATGCTGGTGCGGTTGGCCATGGGTTCCTCCTAATGCAGGACAATGCCAGACCTCATGTGGCTGGAGTGTGTCAGCAGCTCCTGCAAGATGAACGCATTGAAGCTACGGACTGGCCCGCCCGTTCCCCAGACCTGAATCCGATTGAGTACATGTTGGACATCATGTCTCGCTCCATCCTCCAACGTCACGTTGCACCACATACCGTCCAGGAGTTGGCGGATGCTTTAGTCCAGGTCTGGGAGGAGATCCCACAGGAGACCACCTGTAACCTCATCAGGAGCATGCCCAGGCGTTGTAGGGAGGTCATACAGGCACGTGGAGGCCACACACAATACTGAGCCTCATTTTGACTTGTTTTAAGGACATTACATCAAAGTTGGATCAGCCTGTAGTGTGTTTTTCCACTTTAATTTTGGGGGTGACTCCAAATCCAGGCCTCCATTGGTTAATAAATTTGATTTCCATTGATGATGTGTGTGTGATTTTGTTGTCAGCACATTCAACTTTGTACAGAACAAAGTATTCAATGAGAATATTTCATTCATTCAGATCTAGGATGTGTTATTTGAGTGTTCCCTTATTTATTTGAGCAGTGTATATGAAGATGTATCAGGTACATGATGACTATGAACTAGTATATCACGTAGTGTCTTATTACATTTAGCCATAATCAATGGACGATTTAATAGAAAAGGAAGTATTGTCTGATCCTGTTGGAGAATTAGCCAAAATTTGGAGATGATATTAGTAATTTCCTTCCACCTCGAATGATAATTCGTGATGAATCGAACATGCCCATCAGATTCCTTTTTCTTTTTAGTAATGAGAAGATATTGTCTATTGGCGTGTTTGGCCCGATAGTAGGTCTGTTGAATAATTTCCATTTTGTACCACGTTGTAAGTATCTACTGGTCATATCACATGCCTATTCTTCAAAAGCTTTGTTTTGGTCACAAATACGATGTGCCCTAATAAATTGTCCGGACGGCATTGCCTGTATTACATGTGCCAGACGACTGATTTGGCATGCAAGAAAGCATTGGCACTAGTAATCTTGTGATAAATATTTGTATGCAACTGTCCATGGTCATCAACATGAATATCCAAATCCAGAAAATCAATTTTCTTTTGATCAATATGATGGGTTAGCTTAATATTCAATGCATTGTCATTTAGATATTTTAAGAATTTTTCAAGTTCCTCATGGGAGCCCTGCAAAATAAACAACACATCGTCTATGAATCTCATCCAAGATATCACTGATCCCAATGACGTATGTTCAATGTTCTGGAATCGGATGTATTCACACTCCCAAAATCCCAAGGAGAGATTGGCGTAAGATGGGGCCCAAGCCGCGGCCATTGCCACCTCTTTCTTCTGTTAGGTAGTATTGATCTTTGAACACAAAATTATTATATAACAAAATGTATTCTGTTACGAATCCGGGTGGTGGAACCTCTGTGCTGTGATGCAAGGAGGGATCAGAGGGGCGTAACTAATTGCCTACCCGGACCGACCCTGGCCACACAGCGGCTTAGTCGACTCTGTGAACCAAGGAGGGACCGGGAAGGTGAACCAGGTGCCACTCTGGGACCGACCTTGTGAGAGCAGGCGACTCCCATGGGACTGATGGCTGAAGCTGAAAGGCACAGCGGATGAGCACGGCCGGTTGACAGGCGGGCACGGCTGATAGACAGGCTGGCGGGCACTGGGACCTTCAAGGTAGAGGTGAAGATGCTGGAGCTGTCCTAGGTAGAAGTGCTGAAACTGTTGTATCCAGAAGCAGCAGAGCTGTCCACTAGCGTGGTGCTGAATCTGGATGGCACTGCCCTCCAACGTTGTGGTATTGAACCAAATGTTACTATAACGTCCTGGCTACAAGCCGTCCACTGCTGTGGTGCTGAATCTAGACAGTATTGCCCAGATCAGAGCTGCCCACCGTTGTGGTGCTGAATCTAGGACTGTAGTGCCCAGAGGAGAGCTGCCAACCACTGTGGTGCTGAACCAGTACTATAGAAGGGAGAGAACACAGGAGCTCACCCCCGCTGCTGAGCAGAGATGCTAGATGTGCTGTAGCTGTCTTCTATTGTCCCTCAGCAGATAGCATCATGCTATGAATGGGATGTGCTCTGTTATATCCCTGCAGCTTGTAGATCAGGAATCAGGGCTTCAGTGTGCGTCACCTGAATGACAGCAGTCTGGCACCACCAATGCTGCTATGCGGCACATTGCGCCCTTTACTACTGCCTGCGATGTAAAACCCCTTCTGATTGGAGCCCATGGATCTGTGATTGGTTATTGAAGACACACCCTCGTACATGGTGGACTTGTCTGTTCCCTTTAAACATATGAGCGGTTCTCACATGTTGTGGCTGATGTCTGATAACATAAGTGCTATCCCCTCATTCTGTATCACTGCAGCTGTCATCTGATGGGCGGCTGATGTATTCCATCACTATAGTACGGGTGAGATCACAGCCTTCTGTAGGAACAAAACACCATCTCATCCGTGTCATGTACAGAAGCATGTCACTATGCAAGTCGCCCCCGTACTCCTAAACATCAGCAATAAAGCAGGAAGGAGTGTGTCACTGAATGCAAGATGTGACGAGATAAAACCAACCTTGTAAGGCTACATGCGTAGTGGTCATAGCCACCTCCAGTTACTGTCACATAAAATTCCTGGTGCCACTGATAAAGGAGGGGAGATCTCCGTAATACGGTATCTGTGCACGTTTAGTCCACCAGTGTCTGGAAGGAACGTTGAGCTCAGCTATGCTGCTCATGAGAGCGCAGGGTCCTAATGTCCACCATTACCACTCCATTCTTAGTCTAATTTTACATATCATTTCATCAATGTGTTTCATCTGACATTAACCTTATTCATTATATTTTCAATTAAACACTTTATTAATAATATCTAAAGATTTAAAAAAAGATAAGTATATGATAAACTATATGTCGGTTGCGAATAAATGTACTAATGAATTTACTCTGCATCTCAAGTGTCATATCTACAGTGCCAAAGGTTTCCTTTCTGGATCTTATTGATATTCCTTCTATGCACTACATCTTCTAATTAGGAGTGCGAAACTTCTAACGCTTTACACTATGATAAACTGATATATATAAGTACTCGTATATACACTATTTGGACAAAACTTATAACAGCGAAGTACTGTTCATATAGTTAAGTGGCTTGGCAACGGTACAGGAGATAAGATGAGAATAATAGGTTTAGTCTTTAGGATAGGGTTAATGGATAGAGACTGCAAGATGTCGGTGAGTGACACGAAAGAGTGAGACGGACCCGTCCCATCGTGTGCATAAGAAGGGCACGGTGGAAGAAAAAGAAACCATGCCCATTGCAGCAAGTCAAGGGAGAACGGGTGGAGACTCCCAGGAAACGGGCAGGTGAGCCAGAAGTGGCCTCCCCCAAGAATGGGCAGAGCAACGTAAGAGCACACCCACGGCAGAGTGGGCTGGGATCATTGTTGGTGAGGAGGTAAAGTGGCAAGAGAAGATGGAGTGCTACCGTTTACCTATTGAAAGTGATGGTCGGTGCCACGGCATTATGCTCCGCGGTGGGCCCGGAAAGGTCAAGTGGAAAAGGAAGATGACGCAGCTGGAGCAAGAGATGCAGCCGGGTGAACTGTCATCAGTAGAGGCACCAACGAAGGTCCAGGGAAGGCCCAGGAACCAATGCCTGACCTCAAGACAAAGGTTCGCCCGCAGTCCCCAAAACCAGAACCCGATTCCAAGGCGGAGGCAGCAGTATCAGCGTGGCCAAGATCCTGCGACCAGGCAGGGTGACTGAAAGCTATGCTGGCAGCCCTGGTGGTAAGTACACCTCAGCGTCCTGGAATGTTATCAGCCTGGGAAACAGTCCTCATCCCCCGGCCACAGCAGTACATGGAAGAGACACCAGCCCTGGACCCTGTTAAGGCCAGATGGGTGGTGAAGGTCATTGAGGGTAAGAAGGAGTGGGAGAAATGGGTGAGGGCCCAACTCGAGCACCCAGGAGGTGGTGAAGTTGACCCGCCCAGGGGTGAAATGGGGGGAAACTTGGTACCCGGGCCTTTACCTTCTTTGTAGGATGTCACGGCAGTCGGCTCCCGGGCCCATCCTCTGGGGTCGCTCTTTAAAAGGGGGTTTGTTAACAGTTTGTCTCGTGATGCCACCTGTGGTTCCCGGTAATGAATACCGGCGCTGCTGCAGACCCCCGGGGGTGATGGGATGGCAGCTGGGATGTTTCTGCTCCCCACAGGTGGAGCGGGCCCCCGGGGAAGGGTAGTTACAGATGGTAATGCTGGGCGTTGTAGTGCAGGCGCGGTAGCATGATGGAAATAACTGACAGAGACAGTGGAGTGCAGTCATCCGAGTTTACTCACAGTTCTTTTTAGGTTCCTCCGCTACACTGTCCAGGTGTCAGACTCCCGCGTCGCACTGCGTTTGCCAGGCAGGGGTTCAGCAGTCCTTCAGGTAGATTAGAAGCACTTAATGGGACCCCCTTTCTTATGTTCCTTCCTTGACTGACTTCCCGCGCTGTGTCTTCTCACTCCTACCCTGCGCTCCCCACACACAGTCCCGATCGGGTGCTCTGAAGTCCCTTCTGGGCAACCTGGAGTTCCCGAACCTACTTGATGCCCTTCACGGCGACTAGGGTGAGGCTGTGGCAACTGTACCATGGAAGTGCAGAAGCCTCCGGTTTTTCCAGCCAAGACCTGGAGTAACACGGCTGGTCCAGGGACCAGTTCCCTTTCTGCGGCCTGATCCCTCTGATTCTTGGCAGATTCGGGCGTATGGGTGCCGTCCTGCACTCACCGTACCCCCTGGGATCCATTCTGTTCCCGGAGAATTCCTCCCTTGCTCCCACTCCTCTCCTGGGCCTCTCTCACTAGGCCCACAATGGAGCAGAGCTCCTGAAGAGACTCTGCTCCCCTCCTCTCCTTGCTACTCACTGGCTGAACTGCACTGCTCCAACTAAGATGGCTTCCTTTTTTATGTCTAAGTGCTCCCCTGTTCTACGTCCTCCACCCACACCCACTACTGGTTCCCCCTCTCCTTGGTTTCCCCCACTGCAGCCAGGGACAGGGCAGCAAAAGAAGCGCATATTGCCCTTTCAGCCGGCCTGGAGTAGTGCAGTGTTGAGTGCAGGTGTTGGGGTCCCGGGCAGTAATAATCTTTAATAATAATAATAATAATAATAATCTTTATATAGCGCTAACATATTCCGCAGCGCTTTACATACATTATTGTCGCTGTCCCCATCGGGGCTCACAATCTAGATTCCCTATCAGTATGTCTTTGGAGTGTGGGAGGAAACTGGAGAACCCAGAGGAAACCCACACAAACATGGGGAGAACATACAAAGTCCTTGCAGATGTTGTCCTTGGTGGGATTTGAACCCAGGACCCCAGCGCTGCAAGGCTGCAGTGCTAACCACTGCGCCACCGTGCCGCCGGCAGTACTTCCTCCTTACCTGAGAGAAGGAGATGCCACACTTCTGGGTGAGGTGCAGTACCTCTGTGGCGACTGAACCCTCAGGGGTGCCACAAAGTCATTGACCAGATGACCAGATGTCACATCCAATATTTAAGCCCTCAGCGGGAAGATCATGTGCAGCAATGACTCCTCCACGGTTAGTACCACAGCCTCAGGCCTGACAGAGGCAGCGAGTATTGCGGCTGCAGTGTGCATTTTCAAGGGCCCCCACTGTATATGCTGTGCGTTGTCTTCCAGGTTCCAGAATGGTCGAGGATGACCATGTCCAAAGAGGGAATGTAAGAGTGATGGACTGTTCTGCAGCATTCCTACCCTTGAAGGCAATAATCCCTTTATGTGTACAGTGCCATGCGGTTTTACGAGTAATGTAAATAGCGATGTGTTTCTCTTACAGTGGCATGTAAAAGTTTAGGCCCCTTGGTAAAAAATTACTGTTATTGTGAACAGTAAAGCAAGTTGAAGATGAAATGATCTCTATAAAAGGGCTAAAGTTAAAGATGACACATTTCCTTTGCATTTTAGGCAAGAAAAAATCTTGTAATTTTTTACATTTTAAAAATTACACAAAGGAAAATGGGCTGATGCAAAAGTTTGGGCACCCTTGGAGATTTGTGTGCTCAGAAAACTTTGACCAAGGTTTCAGACCTTAATTAGCCTGTTAGAGTGCGTGCACATGGTCAGTAAACACTGCGGATTGGATGCAGCACACTTGCGCTGCGTGCAATCTGCAGCGGCCAGATGTTACAGCATAGTGGATGGGATTTATACAAATCCCATGTCCACTATGCGTCTCCGTGCTCCTGCAGCTCACCCGTGGAGACGGTCATGCAGTGCGTCTTCACAGACCGCAGCATGTCAATTTCTCTTGCAGAGACCCTAGTCTCCGCAAGAGAAATTATATCACTGCAATGTATAGGATGTGGTGAATCCGCATGGTTCATTGAACACATGCGGATTCACTTGCGTGCAACGCTTTGAACGCAGCATAAAGTATGCTGCGTTCAAAGCGCAGCCAACACCGACCATCTGCACATACCCTAAAGGTTGTTCACTATCATTAGGAAAGGCCAGGTGATACAAATTTCCCAACTTTATAAAAACCCAGCCTCCTCTAACCTTGTGCCAAAAAACAGCAGCCATGGGTTCTTCTAAGCAGCTGCCTAGCACTCTGAAAATGAAAATGGTGGAGGCCCACAAAGCAAGAGTAGGCTATAAGAAAATAGCAAAGCGTTTTCAAGTTGCAACCTTATTGACGGCATCGCTCGTCACTGCAGGAACGTCCTCAGGCTACTGTCAGTGAGTTCCAGCTGGCGTGCTGAGCAGTTACATACTCATGCAACCGCTCAACACACCAATCGGATGTAGCAGATCTGAGGATCATTGTTCGACATCATCAGTATGGATTATCTGCGGACAGGTGAGGATTACTTTGTTTTTTTATTTTTATGTGGATCTTAAGAAATGTGTAAAAGAGGGTCATTGAGTGTTTTTTTCAAACAAAGGTCTTTGCTCTGTGTGAGTTTTTTTACTTGAACTAATGGCGTTAGTAATCGGGATGTCTTATTCACGCCTCTCCATTACTAACCCCTGGGCTTGATGTCAGCAAACATCAAACAGCTGACATCAACCCCAAAACCATTACCCCACTTGCCAATGCACCAGGGCAAGTGGGAAGAGCTGAGAATAAGCACCAGAATTTCTGGGGTGGCTGAGGGCTCATGTTATTAGTCAGGGAGGAGGCCAATATCCATGGTCCCTTCCCAGCCTTTTAATATCAGCCTGCAGGTGTCTGTTTAGCCTTTGCTGGTTATTAAAACTACGTGGGACACCACATAATTTTTTGGGGGATACCCCCTTTTTAATACCATTAAAGGCTAAGCAGACAGCTGTGAGCTGTTATTAATAAGCTGGGAAGATCCATGAATAGCGGCCCCTTCCCAGATTGCCCACTGCTTTCCCTCAGCTGTTAAGAAAATTAAATGGACCCCATCCCATTTTTTCAAAAATAAACACCTAAATTTGTAAGGATGTAAAACAACGCCAAAATGTAGACTAAACTATATATGAATAGACAATATAAGGTCCTAAGTTCCTGGGCTAAGTCATCACTGCTATGGCCCTACTTATGTATTTGAAGTCCCCCTTTCTCAAAATCTTTCTAATAAATTTAATTTCCCCAAGATTATTGTGAAAATCATATACAGTGGGTAAGGAAAGTATTCCAACCCCTTTAAATGTTTCACTCTTTGTTTCAGTGCAGCCATTTGGTAAATTCTAAAAAGTTCATTTTTTTTCTCATTAAAGTACACTCTGCACCCCATCTTGACTGAAAAAAAACAGAAATGTAGAAATCTTTGCAAATTTATTAATAAAGAACAACTGAAATATCACATAGTCATAAGTATTCAGACCCTTTGCTTAGTATTGAGTAAAAGCACCCTTTTGAGCTAGTACAGCCATGAGTCTTCTTGGGAATGATGCAACAAGTTTTTCACACCTGGATTTGGGGATCCTCTGCCATTCTTCCTTGCTGATCCTCTCCAGTTCCATCAGGTTGGATGCCGAACGTTGGTGGACAGACATTTGCAGGTCTCTCCAGAGATGCTCAATTGGGTTTAGGTCAGGGCTCTGGCTGGGCCAGTCAAGAATGGTCACAGAGTTGTTCTGAAGCCACTCCTTTGTTATTTTAGCTTAGTGCTTAGGGTCATTGTCTTCTTGGAAGGTGAACATTCGGCCAAGTTTGAGGTCCAGAGCACTCTGGAAGAGATTTTCATCCAGGATATCTCTGTACTTGGCCGCATTCATGTTTCCTTCAATTGCAACCATCGTCCTTTCCCTGCAGCTGAAAAACACCCCCATAGTATGATGCTTCCACCACCATGTTTCACTGTTGGGATTGTATTGGGCAGGTGATGAGCAGTGCCAGGTTTTCTCCACATATACCGCTTAGAATTATCACCAAAAAGTTCTATCTTTGTCTCATCAGACCAGAGAATCTTACTTTTCTCATAGTCTGGGAGTCCTTCATGTGTTTTTGAGCAAACACTATGTGGGCTTTTATATGTCTTGCACTGAGGAGAGGCTTCTGTCGGGCCACTCTGCCATAAAGGCCCGATTGGTGGAGGGCTGCAGTGATAGTTGACTTTGTGGAGCTTTCTCCCATCTCCCTGCTGCATCTCTGGAGCTCAGCCACAGTGATCTTGGGGTTCTTCTTTACCTCTCTCACCAAGGCTTTTCTCCCATGATTGCTCAGTTTGGCTGGACGGTCAGGTCTAGGAAGACTTCTGGTGGTCCCAAACTTCTTCCATTTAAGGATTATGGAGCCCACTGTGCTCTTAGGAACCATGAGTAATGCAGAACTTCTTTTGTAACCTTGGCCAGATCTATGCCTTGCCACAATTCTGTCTCTGAGCTCCTTGGGCAGTTCCTTTGAGTTCATGATTCTCATTTGGACTGACATGCACTGTGAGCTGTGAGGTCTTATATAGACAGGTGTGTGCCTTTCCAAATCAAGTCCTACCAGTTTAATTAAACACAGCTGGACTCCAATTAAAGAGTAGAACCATCTCAAGGAGGATCACAAGGAAATGGACAGCATGTGACTTAAATATGAGTGTCTGAGCAAAGGGTCAGAATACTTATGACCATGTGATATTTCAGTTTTTCTTTTTTAATAAGTTTGCAAAAATTTCTACATTTCTGTTTATTTCAGTCAAGATGGGGTGCAGAGTGCACTTTAGTGAGAACAAAAATGAACTTTTTAGAATTTACCAAATGACTGCAATGAAACAAAGAGTGAAAATGTAAAGGGGTCTGAACACTTTCCGTACCCGCTGTATCCTTGAACATTACATTTAACTACCTTTTTGTATAAGGTGGCAAAGAATAAAACAAGCAGATAGGAAAAAACAAACTTAATTTATTTAAAAAATGATCAAAAAGAAATATTTCTGTCATGCGCCAAAACATGCAAAATAAAGCAAATAAACATTACAAATTATAATAAGGTGCAGAACTGTAATCAGGGCCAGGACTGGGTGCTGAAAAATGTGGGGGGATCAGCAACATGAGTAAGTGAGGAAAGTGGAATAAAGGGTAGAAATACACCATGGTGCGGAGGGTTTGGTAGGTATGGCCGGTCCGTGGAACTAGATTTGCTGCCAACTATATCCTAATTTGGAAGGCGGCTCACAGCAGGTTCAAGATGATATAAGTATGGCAAATACAAACGGTATATTAGGATTGTCTGAATATGGGTTATTTTGTAGGTGAGGTTTAACACAAATAACTATTGAAGCCAGAACATTATGTGTCTAATTTTTTTCCAAAACATATCGCCATCAAAAGCGAAAATTAGGCAAGCCAGAATAAACACAAAAAAAAGACAAAGAAAAGTCACCATCATACTAGCAGTCAAGGGCGGGCTGGGCTGCAGAGGGGCAAATGCCCCCCCAGACCAGTTCCCAAGCAGCTGCTCAGGGCTGCCAGGGGACTGCACTGTACCTTTAAATATGTTCAGCTGCCGACCCGACCACATGGCAGAGATGCAGATACACCCCCTGCACGCTGTGTGGCTGAGTCTGCTGAAGTGATGTCACACAGCGAACCTGGAACTGATTCAGTCAGCCGGACAGGAGCCTGTGGATCGGAGACTTCAGTGGTCTCAGTCAGTATGAGGTCAGGGGGTCTGCAGTGAGGGGGAAGCGGGACTGTGCTCACCTTCTCATAAATCCACCCAGGATTCTATATTGTCCAATCAGAGGGCCAGCTGCTGGGGCTCCGTGTGAGTTATTGCAGGAGGCTGAACTTTCATGCAGATTAGGGTCCTCCTGTCAGTGCAAAAAGTTCAGTCTGGTGCAATAAATCACACTTAGTCCCAGCAGAGACCACAGACATCACAATACAAGACCCTGCACCAACTGATTACAGCTGAACCTACAGCACCTCATATTCTACTATATGGCCCCATATATAATATGTGAGGTCCTGTAGGCAGGTCCAGGTGTGTTCAGTAATAATAATCTTTATTTTTATATAGCGCTAACATATTCCACAGCGCTTTACATACATTATCGTCGCTGTCCCCATCGGGGCTCACAATCTAGATTCCCTATCGGTATGTCTTTGGAGTGTGGGAGGAAACCGGAGAACCCGGAGGAAACCCACGCAAACACGGGGAGAACATACAAACTCCTTGCAGATGTTGTCCTTGGTGGGATTTGAACCCAGGACCCCAGCGCTGCAAGGCTGCAGTGCAGTGTATATCCCTGTACATAATATACCACATCTAGTATACAGATTAGCCTATCATCTACTGTGATACACACATCAGATGTTTTAAAAAAATACACATTACTATACAACATCAGATGTCTATAGTGACAGTATATTATATACTAGTCATGTATTCTAATATATATTGTATGCATGTGGTATACTGTGCGAACAGATGTTATGTACAGGTAATGTGTGTATAGTATATCTGAACTCTACCCATGTCTGGTATATATAATACTGTAACTACAAAGTTCAGCCCGCGGACTGAGACAGCCGAAGGGCTGAAAACTGTGGTGCACGGGCCACACCATACTCTCCCCTATCCCAATATCACTGCTATCTGCAGTGTGGTGAATACATTGGTGGAAGACGGAGCCACTGGCTCCTACTTCCACAGATCAGCTTTTGCGACTGACACAGCCAACATGATGCCATCACGACATCACATCTGCTGTGTGGAGAGTCAGTGCACCGGAGAAAAGAACAGACCGCGGGGGAACGAGAGCGAGGTGAGTATGTCTTCTTTTTTTTTCTCGTATGTGCATGGAATGTGTGCCTGCATATAGGGGGCTATGTGAGGACTCATACTGTATATAGGAGGCTATGTGAGGGCTCATATAGTATATAGGAGGCTATGTGAGGGCTCATATAGTATATAGGAGGCTATGTGAGGGCTCATATAGTATATAGGAGGCTATGTGAGGGCTCATATAGTATATAGGAGGGTATGTGAGGGCTCACATTGTATAATGGAGGTTATGTGAGGCCTCACACTGTATATAAGAGGTTATGTGGGGCCTTACAATGTATATAGAAGGCTATGAGGGAATCATACTGTATATAGGAGGCTATTTGAGGGCTCATATTGTATATAGAGAGACTATGTGGGGGCTCACACTGTATATAGGAAGCTATGCGGATCTCATAATGTATATAAGAGGCCACGTGGGGTCTGACAATATATAGAGAGGCTATGTGGGGACTCACATTGTATAAAGGAGGCTATGTGGGACTCATACTGTACATAGGAGGCTATGTGGCGGCTAATAATATGTATACAGTAGAAGGCTATGAGGACTCATACTGTACATAGGGGGCTCATACTATATATAGGAGGCTATATGCGGGCTCATACTGTACAAAGGAGGCTATGTGGCGGCTCATAATATGTATAGGAGGCTATGTGGGTCTCATTGTATATAGGGGGCTATGTGGTGGCTAATACTGTATATAGGATGGAATATGAGGGCTCACACTGTATATAAGGGCTATGTGGTGGCTTACACTGTATATAGGGGCTATGTGGGGTGCATACTGTATGTAGGAATAATGTCTGTAATCTGCTGTGGAATTAATAGCACTATATACTATACTTTTCAGATTATAGTATGCACTTTTCGCCTCCAAATTTTTTTGGGAAAATGGGGGTACGTCTTATAATCTGAATGTAGTTTACCAGGGCATTTGGGAGCGGCATTTTAGGGTCGCTGCAGCAGGAAGCTGGTGACGGCAGGAATGAGGCGATGCTGCGGGCCCCAGGCTGGGAAGGTGGGTGTCTGGCTGTGCGACGGGCTCTGTGCTTTCACAAAATGTCGGAGGAGCCCCCGCACTTTCCATGGTTTTCAATGCGGTGAACTTGGGGAAAAAAGGCCACCAGAGGCGGCGCATGTGCGGATTGAGATCGTGACACCGAGATCTTTTCTCCCGAGGTCTCAACCTAAGCATGTGCCGCCTCCGGTGGCCATTTTCCCTAAGTCTACAGCATTGAAAACCACGGGAAGTACAGGGGATCCGCCGGCATTTTGTGAAAGCACGGAGCCCGGCTCATCGTCGAACATCCCCCTCCCAGCCTGGGGTCCACAGCATCACCCCACTCCTGCCGCTGCCAGCTTCCTGGAGCAGCGACTCTGCTCCACCACAGCAGCCCCCTTCCCTGGGTAATCTACCGTAAAAGCAGACTATAAGAAGCACCACCATTTTATTAAAAACATTTTTTTCCTATTTTTCTCACCAAAATTTGGGGTGCGTCTTATGATACGGTGCATTTTATAATCTGCAAAATATGGTTAGTAAAATAAATAAATAAATAGGGAGCTGTGTGGGGGCTCATACTGTATACAGGGGGCTGTGTGTGTGCTCATATGGTATATAGGGGGGCTGTGTGGGGGCTCATACTGTATACAGGGGGCTGTGTGTGTGCTCATATGGTATATAGGGGGGCTGTGTGTGGGCTCATACTGTATACAGGGGGCTGTGTGTGTGCTCATATGGTATATAGGGGGGCTGTGTGGGGGCTCATACTGTATACAGGGGGCTGTGTGTGTGCTCATATGGTATATAGGGGGGCTGTGTGGGGGCTCATACTGTATACAGGGGGCTGTGTGTGTGCTCATACTGTATACAGGGGGCTGTGTGTGTGCTCATACTGTATACAGGGGGCTATGTGTGTGCTCATACTGTATACAGGGGGCTGTGTGTGTGCTCATATGGTATATAGGGGAGCTGTGTGGGGGCTCATACTGTATACAGGGGGCTGTGTGTGTGCTCATATGGTATATAGGGGGGCTGTGTGTGTGCTCATATGGTATATAGGGGGATGTGTGTGGGCTCATACTGTATACAGGGGGCTGTGTGTGGGCTCATACGGTATACAGGGGGATGTTGGCATACTTAATTCTGCTCAATATTAAGTGATATAAATATTATTTTATATTAATTGTAGTTAATATTAATATTGAGCAGAACTAATTTCAGCCTTTCAGCCTATTGGTTCAGGCCCCCACAACAGTTACGTTCTCTCATGTGGCCCCTCTGGAAAATGAATTGCCCACCCCTGATATATACCATCATTTATTATCCAGTATATAGCATCTGATGTCTGTATAACAGTATGTCCTATATCCCATCACATATTCTCCTGTATACTGGATGTCATATACTGTGCACAGACATCAGATGGTGCAGAGGAGAAGAAGTGACTGGTGTAATATCTAATGGCTGTACTCAAGGTGTAATGTGCACTAGTTACATATTAGCCTGTAGGTGGTATAATATATATACTATAGGCCCAGACATCCCATATTATATACAGGATAATAGGAGGCGGGTATAATATCCAGAGCTAACAAGCCTCCCCTATTCCCTGGGCCTGTCCCGATTTGAGGGCTCAGTCCCGGCCCGGCTCAGCTCTTCTCCCGGCAGGGGCGCTGCTGGGCACTGGGCTTTTCCTCCAGACACGCAGGCTTTCCATGCTGTGTGTGACCCCTTGTAGCTCCGCCTCCCGCTCTCTGCTCCTCCCCGGCATCAGGGCAGAGGAATTCTACTGTGCAGAGACCGCACAGCATGAGGAGGTGAGGGGTCAGGAGGTGAGGGGTCAGGGGGCGGGGCCAAGTCTGCGGAGGACATGACAACAAGGTGCGGTCCTGAGGTGAGGGGGAGACCCGCAGCCTCTCCCATCTGTGGCTGCTGTTATTACAGGATGGGAGGGGGCTCATGCAATGTCACCAGCAGCTCTGCAGTCGGGACTAGGGGGGATGGGAAGGGGATTTAGGGACACTGCAGGGCTGACAGCTCTCCTGCGTACAGCCCATACTCTGCTGCTGATTGCAAACACCAGGCCCCACCACTGCCACTGGAGACATGATGGAGAAGAAGGGAATATATACATGTCATGTTGTGCCCGCTGTGTGTATGATGTCTGTGTGATGGTTGTGCCCGCTGTGTGTGATGTCTGTGTGATGGTTGTGCCCGCTGTGTGTATGATGTCCGTGTGATAGTTGTGCCCGCTGTGTGTATGATGTCTGTGTGATGGTTGTGCCCGTTGTGTGTATGATGTCTGTGTGATGGTTGTGCCCGCTGTGTGTATGATGTCCGTGTGATGGTTGTGCCCGCTGTGTGTATGATGTCTGTGTGATGGTTGTGCCCGCTGTGTGTATGATGTCTGTGTGATGGTTGTGCCCGTTGTGTGTATGATGTCTGTGTGATGGTTGTGCCCGCTGTGTGTATGATGTCTGTGTGATGGTTGTGCCCGCTGTGTGTATGATGTCTGTGTGATGGTTGTGCCCGCTGTGTGTATGATGTCTGTGTGATGGTTGTGCCCGCTGTGTGTATGATGTCTGTGTGATGGTTGTGCCCGCTGTGTGTATGATGTCTGTGTGATGGTTGTGCCCGCTGTGTGTATGATGTCTGTGTGATGGTTGTGCCCGCTGTGTGTATGATGTCTGTGTGATGGTTGTGCCCGCTGTGTGTATGATGTCTGTGTGATGGTTGTGCCCGCTGTGTGTATGATGTCTGTGTGATGGTTGTGCCCGCTGTGTGTATGATGTCTGTGTGATGGTTGTGCCCGCTGTGTGTGTGATGTCTGTGTCATGGTTGTGCCCGCTGTGTGTATGATGTCTGTGTGATGGTTGTGCCCGCTGTGTGTGTGATGTCTGTGTGATGGTTGTGCCCGCTGTGTGTATGATGTCTGTGATGGTTGTGCCCGCTGTGTGTGTGATGTCTGTGTGATGGTTGTGCCCGCTGTGTGTATGATGTCCGTGTGATGGTTGTGCCCGCTGTGTGTATGATGTCCGTGTGATGGTTGTGCCCGCTGTGTGTATGATGTCCGTGTGATGGTTGTGCCCGCTGTGTGTGTGATGTCTGTGTGATGGTTGTGCCCGCTGTGTGTGTGATGTCTGTGTGATGGTTGTGCCCGCTGTGTGTGTGATGTCTGTGTGATGGTTGTGCCCGCTGTGTGTGTGATGTCTGTGTGATGGTTGTGCCCGCTGTGTGTGTGATGTCTGTGTGATGGTTGTGCCCGCTGTGTGTATGATGTCTGTGTGATGGTTGTGCCCGCTGTGTGTATGATGTCTGTGTGATGGTTGTGCCCGCTGTGTGTATGATGTCCGTGTGATGGTTGTGCCCGCTGTGTGTATGATGTCCGTGTGATGGTTGTGCCCGCTGTGTGTGTGATGTCCGTGTGATGGTTGTGCCCGCTGTGTGTATGATGTCTGTGTGATGGTTGTGTCCGCTGTGTGTATGATGTCTGTGTGATGGTTGTGCCCGCTGTGTGTATAATGTCTGTGTGATTTTTAACATAGCGCTTTGAAATAGGCAGGGGTGGGAGATTAATTTTCCCAAGGGGCCACGTGAGAGACCGTGACTGTTGTGGAGCCCGAACCAATAGGTTCAAATTAATTCAGCTCAATATTAATATTAACTTATTAATTATATATTTTTTGTATATTTATATTATCACTTAATATTGAGCAGATTTAAGTATGCTGACATCCCCCTATATACAGTATGAGCGCCCACACAACCCCGTACATACAGTATTAGCACACACCACCCCTACCTACAGTATGAGCCCTCGCATAGCCCCCAATATACAGTAAGAGCCACCACAAGAAAGCCAGATGTTGTGTAATGAATCTACATAAAGATGAGAAAGTTCTGGCGGCTCCGACTGTGAATGAGGGAACAAAAAATAACCCTCAGGTCCCAACAAGAGATGAGCAGGACTCACAGATGAGGCCGCACTGCCCCGGAAGATAAGAGACTCATGGCCTCCAGTCCAGCCGCCAGGTATCACTGACCCGGACCCCCGACTGGAGGCCCCGGAATCCATCTGCTCATCTCTAGTCCCAGCTGCCCTGGATACAGTGGACAGTCCTGGATTTGGGTCTGGGCCTTGCAGTCTCGGCCGTCTGCTGAATTTCCCTCACTACCAGCGCCCCTCTGACAACTCCTCCTGCCGGGCGAGAAAGATAATGGTAAATGGGCGTGGATTGGGGTGTGACCAGGGGCGAGGCCAAAATTTGCCGCACATAGCCTCTTTCTGTCCCCCTTTCTGTTCTTCAAAAGTTGAGAGGTATGAATATGTGATGTCTGTATCCCAGTATATCGCATACCATCACATATTATGCTGTATACTGGATGTGATGGACTTTGATACAGGCATCCAATGTTATACAGAGGATAATATGTCACTGGTGTAATATCTGATGTCTGTGCTCATAGTGTGGTATATAACTGTCACATGCTATTCTGTATGTAATATCTGATGTATGTAGTCATAATATATCTTATTCCAGTACAGATGAGCGAATTGATTCGCAGGACACTGGTCAAACAGTCCAGTCAGTAGTCTGTGGCCACCAGACCAGAGCCCCGCGAGCCTCCTCCTGCCTGCCGGCATCTCTGACTCCTCTTTTGATTATAGTCTTTGCATGATGTCATCTTTTTGGCGTGACACATACATGACATTGTGCCTGGCTACAAATCAAAGGCAGAGAAAGAGAATGGTGTCAGGTAGGAGGCTGTCAGGGCTCCTATCCAGCAGCCACTGAATATTCATCTGAGCATTGGATCAGGGTCCTGCAAATGAAGTTGCTCATCTCTATCTATCAGTCATATATTCTCCTATGTATATTGTATTGTACAGTCATGGCCAAAAGTTTTGAGAATGACACCAAAATTATATTTTCACATGATATGCTGGCCTCTGGTTTTCATTAGTGTTTGTCTGATGTTTATATCACATACAGAAATATAATTGCAATCATATTATGAGTACCAATAGGTTATATTGACAGTTAGAATGAGTTAATGCAGCAAGTCAATATTTGCAGTATTGCCCCTTCTTCTTCAAGACCTCTGTAATTCTCCCTGGCATGCTCTCAATCAACTTTTGGACCAAATCCTGACTGATAGCAGTCCATTCTTGCATAATCAATGCTTGCATTTTGCCAGAATTTGTTGGTTTTTGTTTGTCCACCCGTCTCTTGATGATTGACCACAAGTTCTCAATGGGATTAAGATCTGGGGAGTTTCCAGGCCATGGACCCAAAATCTCTATGTTTTGTTCCATGAGCCATTTAGTTATCACCTTTGCTTTATGGCAAGGTGCTCCATCATGCTGGAAAAGGCATTGTTGGGCGCCAAACTGCTCTTGGACGGTTGGGAGAAGTTGCTCTTGGAGGACATTCTGGTACCATTCTTTATTCATGGCTGTGTTTTTAGGCAAGACTGTGAGTGAGCCGATTCCCTTGGCTGAGAAGCCACCCCACACATGAATGGTTTCAGGATGCTTTACAGTTGGCATGAGACAAGACTGGTGGTAGCGCTCACCTCTTCTTCTCCGAATAAGCTGTTTTCCAGATGTCCCAAACAATCGAAAAGGGGATTCATCAGAGAAAATGACTTTGCCCCAGTCCTCAGCAGTCCACTCCGTGTACCTTTTGCAGAATATCAGTCGGTCCCTGATGTTTTTTCTTTAGAGAAGTGGCTTCTTTGCTGCCCTCCTTGAAACCAGCCCTTGCTCAAAGAGTCTCCGCCTCACAGTGCGTGCAGAAGCACTCACACCAGCCTGCTGCCATTCCTGAGCAAGCTCGGCACTGCTGGTAGTCCGATCCCGCAGCTGAAACAGTTTTAAGATACGGTCCTGGCGCTTGCTTGTCTTTCTTGGGCGCCCTGGAGCCTTTTTGACAACAATGGAAGCTCTCTCCTTGAAGTTCTTGATGATGCAATAGATTGTTGACTGAGGTGCAATCTTTGTAGCTGCGATACTCTTCCCTGTTAGGCCATTTTTGTGCAGTGCAATGATGGCTGCACGTGTTTCTTTAGAGATAACCATGATTAACTGAAGAGAAACAATGATACCAAGAACAAGCCTCCTTTTAAAGTGTCCAGTGATGTCATTCTTACTTAATCATGACTGATTGATCGCCAGCCCGGTCCTCATCAACACCCACACCTGTGTTAATGGATCAATCACTAAAACGATGTTAGCTACTCCTTTTAAGGCAGGACGGCAATGATGTTGAAATGTGTTTTGGGGGTTAAAGTTCATTTTCTGGGCAAATATTGACTTTGCAAGTACAGTAATTGCTGTTAAGCTGATCACTCTTTGACATTCAGGAGTATATGCAAATTGCCATTACAAAAAATGAAGCAGTAAACTTTGGAAAAATTACTATTTGTCTCATTCTCAATACTTTTGGCCATGACTGTATGTGGTATAATATGTTCACTGTGTGCACAGACATCAGATGGGACACACGTGATAATTAGTGACTCGTACATCATATACTATAATGTGGAGTTGACTTTTACATTGATGACTTGCTCGATCAAGTATGTAGGAAATAATACACAAAATAATAATTCCTAGGTATCTATCTGGCAGACCTGTGCTTATGTGTGGCCACCTTTAGGCTGTGTGCCCACTATGCGTTTTCTAAGTGTTTCCGCAACGGCAATTCCGCTGCAGAAACGCTTAAAAAACGCTTGGTAGAAGGTCTGCTATGTTCCCCAATGATAATCCGCATCTGCTGTGCACATGCTGCGGAAATTTCCGCTGCGGATTATCAATGCGGAAAAATCCGCCGCACTAACAATTATTTTGTGTAATCGCAGCGTTTTCACCGCCATTGACTTGCATTGAATTGCATAATATCCGCATGACTACATGTGCACATGCGGATATTTAGTGATTCAATGTGCGGATGGTACCCGGATTTGGAGAAGAAGAGACTCTCCTCCAGACCCGGGTACCATAGTACCTGTAAAAAAAAATAATTAAAATAAAAAATATACATTATACTTACCTTCTGATGGCCCCCGGTCTCCATAGCGATGCGTCCTGGCTTCCTGGCAGCTCATGATGGTCTAAAAGGACCTGCCATGACGTCATTTAGTCATGTGACGGGTCACGCGACCGCTGACGTCGGCGGTCGCTTGACCCGTCACATGACTAAATGACGTCATGGCAGGTCCTTTTACACAACCGTGAGACACCGGGAAGACCGGACGCATCGGATAAGGAGACCAGGGGCCGTCAGAAGGTAAGTATAATATTTATTTTTTGCCGTTCTTTTACGGTCACACTATATAAATCCATACCGGTTGCATGGATTTATATAGTGTGACCAAGTTGTCAAGCACTTTCCAAGTGATGCTAAAATCGCTTGCAAAGCGCTTGACAACCCGCATGCGGAAATGCATGTGAAGAGCGCTTCACTTCTGCTTGTCCCTGGCAGGAAAACTCATAGAATCCGCATGCGTTTTTTCTGCCAGGGAGATGCGGAAACGCTCTGGAAAAATTCTCAGCATTTCTGCATTGTGGGCACTTAGCCTTACTCTGTTTAGGAGTGTAGAAAAGCACAGCGTACCTTGGATTACTTGCATTACACCTCTAACAACCTAAATCCGTGTTGTAGTGGTCAGACATTGTACATATTATGCTTATGTATTACCAGTTTTAAATGCTCACCTGAACTGGACCAAGTGCTGTCATTTTTCTCCACGGGCAGCACTTAGACAATACGTTTGTGTGAATATAGCCTATGAAGCAGCTGGTAATAAACATGTTGAAGGGGTTTTCTGCGAACAAAAGTATATTTTAATCAATAGATCTTGGAATAATAATAACTTCCACAATTGGATGTGTTTAAATAAAATGTCCCTGTGCTGAGATAATGTTATAAATGTGCCCCTGCTGTGTACTGTGTAATGGCTGTGTCTGACTGTGCAGGAACATGGTCTGATCATACCACAGCTACTGGGCAGGGGGGGAAGCAAAAGAGTATATAGCATCGATTAAATCACTGCACACTCTAGTTTCAAGATGCAAACGATGGGTCAAAACGTTCATTTACTGTTGCATTATTCCCTGCACCTTAAATGTGTCTTATTGCATGTCTTCAAATAGACTTTAGTTTGCATCATGAAACTAGAATGTGCGGTGATTTAATCTACGCCGATTCTGGGGATTCCACATCCCGTGTACCTGCACCTTGACCTACAGACTGTGTGCACGCTAATCATCTATATATAAAGAGAGTATATATACATTACAGCAGGGGATCACAGCTGAGTCTTTCTTTGAGCTAAAATATTGTTTAAAAACAGGCATTGAAATGTTTTACTCACAAAAAGAATCCTCTGTGATCCCCTGCTATCCTGCCTGTATCCTCTTTCCCCCCCTGCCCAGGAGATGTGGTATGATCAGAACATGTTCCTGCACGGTCAGACACAGCCATTACACAGTACACAGCAGGGGCACATTTATAAGATTATCTCAGCACAGGGACATTATTATATCACATCCAATTGTGGAAATTATTATTACTCCAAGACCTATTGATTAAAATATACTATTGTTTGTGGGAAAACGACCTTTAAGGATGGGCCGCTACTCATGGACCACTGCTGTGTGCTTGCCCCCAGGCTAAAATTTGCCAGCCAGCCCCTGCTAGCAGTGATATTAGAATACACACTATACATGTTATTACATACAGCATCCTTTACCTATAAAAATTGTATATAATCTCTTCCACTTTTCTTTCCAGTGGGTGTAGTGACAAGATTATGGAGCAGTTGCCGGGACCAGTGCCGCCGCGAGCGACAACAGGGTAGGAAGAGTGGTGATGTGGCTCTTAAAAAGAAAGGCCATACAGTACAGACCAAAAGTTTGGACACACCTTCTCATTTAAAGATTTTTCTGTATTTTCGTGACTATGAAAATTGTACATTCACACTGAAGGCATCAAAACTATGAATTAACACATGTGGAATTATATACTTAACAAAAAAGTGTGAAACAACTGAAAATATGTCTTATATTCTAGGTTCTTCAAAGTAGCCACCTTTTGCTTTGATGACTGCTTTGCACACTCTTGGCATTCTCTTGATGAGCTTCAAGAGGTAGTCACTGGAAATGGTCTTCCAACAATCTTGAAGGAGTTCCCAGAGATGCTTAGCACTTGTTGGCCCTTTTGCCTTCACTCTGCGGTCCAGCTCACCCCAAACCATCTCGATTGAGTTCAGGTCTGGTGACTGTGGAGGCCAGGTCATCTGGCGTAGCACCCCATCACTCTCCTTCTTGGTCAAATAGCCCTTACACAGCCTGGAGGTGTGTTTGGGGTCATTGTCCTGTTGAAAAATAAATGATGGTCCAACTAAACGCAAACCGGATGGAATAGCATGCCGTTGCAAGATGCTGTGGTAGCCATGCTGACTCAGTATGCCTTCAATTTTGAATAAATCCCCAACAGTGTCACCAGCAAAGCACCCCCACACCATCACACCTCCTCCATGCTTCACGTTGGGAACCAGGCATCTAGAGTCCATCCGTTCACCTTTTCTGCGTCGCACAAAGACACGGTGGTCGGAACCAAAGATCTCAAATTTGGACCCATCAGACCAAAGCACAGATTTCCACTGGTCTAATGTCCATTCCTTGTGTTCTTTAGCCCAAACAAGTCTCTTTTGCTTGTTGCCTGTCCTTAGCAGTGGTTTCCTAGCAGCTATTTTACCATGAAGGCCTGCTGCACAAAGTCTCCTATTAACAGTTGTTGTAGAGCTGTGTTTGCTATAGAACTCTGTGTGGCATTGACCTTGTCTCTAATCTGAGCTGCTGTTAACCTGCGATTTCTGAGGCTGGTGACTCGGATAAACTTATCCTCAGAAGCAGAGGTGACTCTTGGTCTTCCTTTCCTGGGGCGGTCCTCATGTGAGCCAGTTTCTTTGTAGCGCTTGATGGTTTTTGCAACTGCACTTGGGGACACTTTCAAAGTTTGCCCAATTTTTCGCACTGACTGACCTTCATTTCTTAAAGTAATGATGGCCACTCGTTTTTCTTTACTTAGCTGCTTTTTTCTTGCCATAATACAAATTCTAACAGTCTATTCAGTAGGACTATCAGCTGTGTATCCACCTGACTTCTGCACAACACAACTGATGGTCCCAACCCCATTTATAAGGCAAGAAATCCCACTTATTAAACCTGACAGGGCACACCTGTGAAGTGAAAACCATTTCCGGTGACTACCTCTTGAAGCTCATCAAGAGAATGCCAAGAGTGTGCAAAGCAGTCATCAAAGCAAAAGGTGGCTACTTTGAAGAACCTAGAATATAAGACATATTTTCAGTTGTTTCACACTTTTTTGTTAAGTATATAATTCCACATGTGTTAATTCATAGTTTTGATGCCTTCAGTGTGAATGTACAATTTTCAAAATCATGAAAATACAGAAAAATCTTTAAATGAGAAGGTTTGTCCAAACTTTTGGTCTGTACTGTACCTATATTATGATCGGCTCCAGTTTTTGACCCTAGTCCTAGATTTTCACCCGTAAGTGGCTATCTTTTTCAGTTTTATTTGTTGTAATGGTTTGATTATTATTTTGCATATTAAAAATGCTTTTTTCTCTGTCATCCCTGACCTTACAGATCTGACTGGACCAAAAAGGGAAATACCTGTAGCTCGGAGGTGCTGGAAGCCAGAGAGGAATCTGAAATGGAGGCCGGAGCTGGGGGCCAGAAAGAAGAAGAGCCTGCGGAGAGCACCAGTACACCACAGCCCCTCGACACCTCCCCTCATGCACCAATAAGCCAGCATCGCTACCGCCCCACCATCACTGGCGTACGTGACACGGGAATACCTGTGAGTGATGATGATGAGAGTTTTTGTCTAAGCCTGGCCCATTATTTCAGGCACGTTCCCTTTTTATTGAGGCTGCAGACCGGGGCTGCCCTCCAAATTGTTTCGTCTGCCGCTGCGCCACCAAATTCACCGATGGCCATCTTTTAATTCCTTGAAAGGTGGCAACTTTCTGAGGACAACCAAACCCGGTCATTAGACCCCCCAAGAAGGGCACTCAGCAGACCCACCATCACGACAGCCACCACCTCCAGTGCCAGCATCACGGCAATCACCACCACCTCCAGTACCAGCATCACAGCAGCCATCACCACCACCTCCAGTCACAGCATCACAGCAACCACCACCAACTACAGTGGCACCATCACGGCAGCCACCTCCAGTGCCAGCATCTTGGCAGCCACCTCCATTACCAGCATCACGGCAGCCAACAACCCCCTCACCAGCATGTCTCTTGCCCCAATCACCCTTGTCTTGTTGGCATGATGGCCAAAACACAGAAGACAAGGCCAGACAAAGATCTGAGATACAGGATTTGTCTGCTGAGATGCCGCCACAGTCACTGAAAGGTGTTACATAGATGCGTATTATATGGACGCTATATGGATGGCATAAGCATGGTCCGTTTGCTGTGCTTTTTTTTCTCGCACACATTGACTTGCATTGGCGAGTCTCGTCTGATATATGCAGCCACTTGCAGCATGCTGTGATTTTTTTTTCTCAGTTCGATCCGAGCTGGGAAAAAAAAATCACAGATGAACACATAATCATTCAATAACAGGAGTCAGAGTGCAATCCAATTTTTTTTTATCAGATTGCACTCGTGTGATTTAAACGCAGATGAGTATGAGCCCTTAGACTCAGCCAAAAGATTGTAGACATAGAGTATATCTTATTGCTCTAATAGGCATCTAGTCATTCAACAGAGGCCATTAACTATATATTCTACATGCAGGGCTTGTGAGTTGTCCATTATTAAATTAAACAGTATATAAAAAGCAGTGCAGGAGGCAGCAGTGAAGGACATGACAAATATTAATAACAATATGTAAAATAATCACAGGCTGCAATTACCCACCATATTTTTTCTTAAACCATGAAATCAACTTTTTCTTGCGGTTGTAAATTTGAAATGACAGTGATGGCTATTATGACATCACAAGGCACATGACATCATAGACATCACAATTGGAATAGAATGTATAAATTTCTACACTGCTGCCATCTTGTGTCACTATAACCTGACAGCTGGAAGAGAACGAGTCCAGGTAAGTCGCTCTTTACTTTTAAGCTTTGGTATACTTATAATGTATCCACCGGATTTATCATGGATTGCCGGGAACACTGTGTAATAAGACATTTTCAGGACAACCCCTTGTCTAAATGAGAAATTGCTGACGATGAGTTGATATTAGGTGGGTGGGGAGGTCAAGTTGGGACATCTTTATGGGGCTCCATTTTTGGGTAGTTTTGCCATTTATGTGGACAAATTATTTTATTATCATTCTCTGTTCTCAGATCTTTGGTTCCTATTGAATTAGGGGCTGACATTGGAGTTGTAGTTTAACCCCTTTAAAGCTCAAGACGTACTAATACGTATCTGCGCCATGGGACTTAAGAGCCTGATACGTATTAGTACGTCTTTGCGATCGCGCCCACACACAGGCTGTGCGGGCGCGATCGCCGCCGGGTTTCAGCCGATTGTCGCAGCTGAGTCGATCGCAGCATTGCGGGGGCAAGGGGAGGTGATCGGGATACTCACCTCTCCTGGCGGCGTCCAGCGATGTCTGCCGCGGCTTCCTGGATGTTGCCATGACGACCCAATGTCGTCATGACAACATCTGGGTCACCAGACAGCAGGAAGATATTTTGGCATGCGCAGTGCATGACCAAAGTATCTTCTGCATTTGCAGTGCTGACAGCCTGTATAGCACAGGGCTGGTGCTCCATCCCTATGCTATACAAGCGATCAGAATAAAAAAAGTGAAAGTCCCATAGTGGGACAAAGAATAAAAGTAAAAAAAAGTGTCAGAAAGTGAAGAAAATAAATCAAAAAATAATCCACCAAAAATAAAAATATAATGTACCCATCAATAAATATTATTATGAAAAAAAAAACAATAACAGTACACATATTTGGTATCGCCGCGTCCGGAATGACCTGACCTATAAAACTGTCCCACTAGTTAGCCCCTTCAGTGAACATGGTAAAAAAAAAAAAAAAAAAAAATGAAGCAAAAAAAATGCTTTATCATCATACCGCCAAACAAAAAATGGAATAACACACGATCAAAAAGACGAATATAAATAATAATGATACCACTGAAAACGTCATCTTTTCCCGCAAAAAACAAGCCGCCATACAGCTCCATCAGCCGAAAAATAAAAAAGTTATAGGTCTCAGAATAAAGCGATGCAAAAAAATTATTTTTTCTATAAAATAGCTTTTATTGTGTAAAAGCGCCAAAACATATAAAATCGATATAAATGTGGTACCACTTTAAACGTACTGACCCAAAGAATAAAGCTACCTTATCAATTTTACCACACGCGGAACAGCATCAAAAAAAAAAAAAAAACAATTCCTGAATTGTTGGTTTTTGTTTATTCTCCCTCCCAATAATCGGAATAGAGAGCGATCAAAATATGTCACGTGCCTGAAAATGGCACTAATAAAAACGTCAACTCATCCCGCAAAAAACAAGACGTCACATGACTCTGTCGGCCAAAATATGGAAAAATTATAGCTCTCAAAATATGGCGATGCAAAAACTAGATTTTACGAAAAAATGCGTCTTTTAGTGTGTGACAGCTGTCAATCATAAAAACCCGATATGATTCTGGTATCGCTGTAATCGCACTGACTCGAAGAATAAAGTTGTCTAAACGGCGTAAAATATAAACTCTAGGCTTAGGGTTGTGGTAGGGTTGGGGTTAGGGTTGGGCTAGGCCTGAGAGGATGAGATCCGCCCCTATCACTGGGCAAGAAGCCAAAAGCACAAAATAAAAAGAGAAATCCTAGTGGGCAAACCCAACACATGAGACACCGGGCTAGAGGCCAACCACGACACAAGCATTAAAGGGAATCTGTCACCCCCTAGGACTTATCAGACCTCTAATATGGGCATAAAGGTTATAGAAATGTAAATCTATACATACTTCTGTGGCCCATATTAGAGGTTTGCTTGCTTTCAAATATCCTGGCTCCGGCCTGCTCTCGCTCTGGCTTTGGCCTGCCTTTGCCCTGGCTCTGTCCTGCTCTCGCTCTGGCTCTGTCCTGCTCTCGCTCTGGCTCTGTCCTGCTCTCGCTCTGGCTCTGTCCTGCTCTCGCTCTGGCTCTGTCCTGCTCTCGCTATGGCTCCGGCCTGCCCTCGCACGGGCTCCGGCCTGCTTTTGCCCTGGATCTGGCCTGCTCTTGCTCTGGCTCCGGCCTGCTCTCGCACTGGCTCCGGCCTGCCCTCGTCCTGGCTCCGGCCTGCTCTCGCTCTGGCTCTGGCCTGCTGTCTTTATGGCTCCTGCCTGCCCTCACCTTGGCTCCTGCCTGTTCTCGCCCTGGATACGACCTGCTCTCACCTTGGCTCCGGCCTGCTCTTGCTCTGGTTCCAGCCTGCCCTTACTTTGGCTCTCCGGCCTGCTCTGGCTCTGGCTCCAGCGCTCTGGCTCCGGCCTGCCCTCGCTTTGGCTCCGGCCTGCTCTCGCTTCTGCTCCAGCCTGCCCTCGCCCTGGCTCCGGCCTGCTCTCGCTCTGGCTCTGGCCTGCCCTCGACCTGGCTCCGGCCTGCCCTCGCTCTGTCTCTGGCCTGCCCTCGCCTTGGCTCCGAACTGCTTTTGCCCTGGCTCCGGCCTGCTCTCACTCTGGCCTGCCCTTGCCTTAGCTCCCGCCTGCTCTCGCCCTGGCTCCGGCTTCCTCTCTCTCTGGCTCTATCCTGCCCTCGCCTTGGCTCTGGCCTGCTCTCGCTATGGCACCGACCTGCCCTCGCATGGGCTCCGCCTGCTCTCGCTCTGGCCTGCTTTCGCCCAGGCTCTGGCCTGCTCTCGCTCTTGCTCGGGCCTGCCCTTGCCCTCTCTCCGGCCTGTTCTCTCTCGGTCTAGCTCCGTCCTGGCTCCGGCCAGCTCTCACTCTGGCTCCGGGCTGCCCTCGCCCTGTCTCTGGCCTGCTCTCGATCTGGCCTGCTCTCGCCCTGGCTCCAGCATTCTCTCGCTCTGGTTTCGGCCTGCTGTCGCCTTGGATCCGGCCTGCTCTCTCTCTCGCTCCAGCCTGCCCTCACCTTGGCTCCAGCCTGCTCTCGCTCTGGCCTGCCTTTGCCTTGGCTCCGGCCTGCACTCACTCTGGCTTTGGCCTGCCTTTGCTTCGGCCTGCTCTCGCTCTGGCTCTGGCCTGCTCTCGCTCTGGCCTGCCCTCGACTTGACTCCACTATGCCACAGCTCGGGCTCCGGCCTACCCTCGCTTTGGCTACGTCCTGCTCTCTCCCTGGCTCTGAACTGCTCTAGCTCTGTCTCTGGCCTGCCCTCGCCCTGGCTCCGGCCTGCCCTCGCCCTGGCTCCGGCCTGCCCTCACCTTGGCTCCAGCCTGCTCTCGCTCTGGCCTGCCTTTGCCTTGGCTCCGGCCTGCTCTCTCTCTGGCTCTGGCCTGCCCTTGCCCTGGCTCCGGCCTACTCTCGCTCTGGCCTCGCCCTGTATCCGGCCTGCTCTCGCTCTGTCTCTGGCCTGCCCTCGCCCTGGCTCCGGCCTGCTCTCTCTCTGGCTCTGGCCTGCCCTTGCCCTGGCCTCGCCCTGTCTCCGGCCTGCTCTCGCCCTGGTTCCGGCCTGCCCTTGCCTTGGCTCTGGCCTTCTTTATCTCTGGCCTGCCCTTGCCTTGGCTCTGGCCTACCCTCGCCTTGACTCCGGCCTGCTCTCGCTCTGAGGCCTCTGGCCTGCCCTCGCCTTGGCTCCGGCCTGCCCTCTCCCTAGCTCCTGCCTGCTCTCGCTCTGGCTCCGGCCTGCTCTCGCTCTGGCTCGCGCCTGCCCTAGCCTTGGCTCTGGCCTACTCTCGCTCTGCCTCTGGCCTGCCTTCGCCCTGGCTCCGGCCTGCTCTGGCCTTTGCTCCGGCCTCCTCTCGCCCTGGCTCCGGCCTGTTCTCGCTCTGTCTTCGGCCTGCCCTCGCCCTGGCTTAGGCCTGCCCTTGCTCTGGCCAGCCCTCGGCTTGGCTCCGGCCAGCTCCTACTCTGTCTCCGGCCTGCCCTCGCCTTGGCTCCGGCCTGCTCTCGCCCTGGCTCCGGCCCGCCCTCGCCCTGGCTCCGGCCTGCCTTTGCCTTGGCTCCGGCCTGCACTCACTCTGGCTTTGGCCTGCCTTTGCTTCGGCCTGCTCTCGCTCTGGCTCTGGCCTGCTCTCGCTCTGGCCTGCCCTCGACTTGACTCCACTATGCCACAGCTCGGGCTCCGGCCTACCCTCGCCTTGGCTACGTCCTGCTCTCTCCCTGGCTCTGAACTGCTCTCGCTCTGTCTCTGGCCTGCCCTCGCCCTGGCTCCGGCCTGCCCTCGCCCTGGCTCCGGCCTGCCCTCGCCCTGGCTCCGGCCTGCCCTCACCTTGGCTCCAGCCTGCTCTCGCTCTGCCTGCCTTTGCCTTGGCTCCGGCCTGCGCTCACTCTGGCTTTGGCCTGCCTTTGCTTCGGCCTGCTCTCGCTCTGGCTCTGGCCTGCCCTCGACTTGTCTCCACTATGCCACAGCTCGGGCTCCGGCCTACCCTCGCCTTGGCTACGTCCTGCTCTCTCCCTGGCTCTGAACTGCTCTCGCTCTGTCTCTGGCCTGCCCTCGCCCTGGCTCCGGCCTGCTCTCTCTCTGGCTCCGGCCTGCCCTTGCCCTGGCTCCGGCCTACTCTCGCTCTGGCTCTGGCCTCGCCCTGTCTCCGGCCTGCTCTCGCCCTGGTTCCGGCCTGCCCTTGCCTTGGCTCTGGCCTTCTTTATCTCTGGCTCTGGCCTGCCCTTGCCTTGGCTCTGGCCTACCCTCGCCTTGACTCCGGCCTGCTCTCGCTCTGAGGCCTCTGGCCTGCCCTCGCCTTGGCTCCGGCCTGCTCTCGCCTTGGCACCGGTCTGCCCTCTCCCTGGCTCCTGCCTGCTCTCGCTCTGGCTCCGGCCTGCTCTCGCTCTGGCTCGCGCCTGCCCTAGCCTTGGCTCTGGCCTACTCTCGCTCTGGCTCTGGCCTGCCTTCGCCCTGGCTCCGGCCTGCTCTGGCCTTTGCTCCGGCCTCCTCTCGCCCTGGCTCCGGCCTGTTCTCGCTCTGTCTTCGGCCTGCCCTCGCCCTGGCTTAGGCCTGCCCTTGCACTGGCCAGCCCTCGGCTTGGCTCCGGCCAGCTCCTACTCTGTCTCCGGCCTGCCCTCGCCTTGGCTCCGGCCTGCTCTCGCCCTGGCTCCGGCCCGCCCTCGCCCTGGCTCCGGCCTGCCCTCGCCCTGGCTCCGGCCTGCCCTCGCTCTTGCTCCGGCCTGCCGTCGCTCTTGCTCCGGCCTGCCCTTGCCCTGTCTCCGGCCTGTTGTCTCTCTGTCTAGCTCCGTCCTGGCTCCGGCCTGCTCTCACTCTGGCTCCGGGCTGCCCTCGCCCTGTCTCTGGCCTGCTCTCGATCTGGCCTGCTCTCGCCCTGGCTCCAGCATTCTCTCGCTCTGGTTTCGGCCTGCCGTCGCCTTGGATCCGGCCTGCTCTCGCTCTGGCTCCAGCCTGCCCTCACCTTGGCTCCAGCCTGCTCTCGCTCTGGCCTGCCTTTGCCTTGGCTCCGGCCTGCACTCACTCTAGCTTTGGCCTGCCTTTGCTTCGGCCTGCTCTCGCTCTGGCTCTGGCCTGCTCTCGCTCTGGCCTGCCTTCGACTTGACTCCACTATGCCACAGCTCGGGCTCCGGCCTACCCTCGCCTTGGCTACGTCCTGCTCTCTCCCTGGCTCTGAACTGCTCTCGCTCTGTCTCTGGCCTGCCCTCGCCCTGGCTCCGGCCTGCCCTCGCCCTGGCTCCGGCCTGCCCCCACCTTGGCTCCAGCCTGCTCTCGCTCTGGCCTGCCCTTGCCTTGGCTCCGGCCTGCTCTCGCCCTTGCTCTTGCTTGCTCTCACTCTGGCTCTGGCCTGTCCTCTCCTTGTCTCCGGCCTGCTCTCGCACTGGCTCCGGCCTGCCCTCGTCCTGGCTCCGGCCTGCTCTCGCTCTGGCTCTGGCCTGCTATCTTTATGGCTCCTGCCTGCCCTCACCTGGGCTCCTGCCTGTTCTCGCCCTGGATACGACCTGCTCTCGCCTTGGCTCCGGCCTGCTCTTGCTCTGGTTCCAGCCTGCCCTTACCTTGGCTCTCCGGCCTGCTCTGGCTCTGGCTCCAGCGCTCTGGCTCCGGCCTGCCCTCGCTTTGGCTCCGGCCTGCTCTCGCTTCTGCTCCAGCCTGCCCTCGCCCTGGCTCCGGCCTGCTCTGGCTCTGGCCTGCCCTCGACCTGGCTCCGGCCTGCCCTCGCTCTGTCTCTGGCCTGCCCTCGCCTTGGCTCCGAACTGCTTTTGCCCTGGCTCCGGCCTGCCCTTGCCTTAGCTCCCGCCTGCTCTCGCCCTGGCTCCGGCTTCCTCTCTCTCTGGCTCTATCCTGCCCTCGCCTTGGCTCTGGCCTGCTCTCGCTATGGCACCGACCTGCCCTCGCACGGGCTCCGCCTGCTCTCGCTCTGGTCTGCTTTCGCCCAGGCTCTGGCCTGCTCTCGCTCTTGCTCTGGCCTGCTCTCGCTCTGGATCCGGCCTGCCATTGCTCTGGCTCCGGCCTACTCTCGTTCTGGCTCTGGCCTGCCCTTGCACGGGCTCCGGCCTGCTCTCGCCCTGGATCTGGCCTGTTCTCGCCTTGGCTCCGGCCTTCTCTCGCCATTGCTCCGGCTTGCTCTCTCTCTGGCTATGGCCTGCCTTTGCCTTGGCTCCCGCCTGCTCTCGCCCTTGCTCCGGCTTGCTCTCTCTCTGGCTCTGGCCTGCCCTCTCCTTGGCTCCGGCCTGCTCTCGCTATGGCTACGGCTATTGCCTGCCATCGCACGGGCTCCGGCCTGCTTTTGCCCTGGATCTGGCCTGCTCTTGCTCTGGCTCCGGCCTGCCCTCGTCCTGGCTCCAGCCTGCTCTCGCTGTGGCTCCGGCCTGCCCTTGCTCTGGCTCCAGCTAGCCCTCGCCTTGGCTACGGCCTGCTCTCGCCCTGGCTCCGCCTGCTCTTGCTCTAGCTCTGGCCTGCCGTCACCCTGGCTCCAGCCTGCTCTCGCTCTGGCTCTGGCCTGCCCTCGCCTTGGCTCCGATCTCGCCTTGGCTCCGGCCTTCTCTCGCCATTGCTCCGGCTTGCTCTCTCTCTGGCTCTGGCCTGCCCTTGCCTTGGCTCCCGCCTGCTCTCGCCCTTGCTCCGGCTTGCTCTCTCTCTGGCTCTGGCCTGCCCGCTCCTTGGCTCCGGCCTGCTCTCGCTATGGCTCCGGCCTGCCCTCGCCTTGGCTCCGACCTGCTCTCGCTCTGGCTCTGGCCTGCCCTCGCCTTGGCTCCGGTCTGCTCTCGCTCTGGCTCTGGCCTGCCCTGGCTCTGCCTCTGGCCTGCCCTCGCCTTAGCTCTGGCCCTGCTCTCGTCTTAGTTCCGGCCTGCTCTCGCTCTAGCTCCGGACTGCCCTCGCCCTGGCTCCGGCCTTCTCTCTTTTTGGCTCTGGCCTGCCCTTGTCCTGGCTCCGGCCTACTCTGGCTCTGGCCTGCTTTCGCTGTGGCTCTGGCCTCGCCCTGGCTCCGGCCTGTTCTCGCCCTGGTTCCGGCCTGCCCTTGCTTTGACTCCGGCCTTCTCTCGCTCTGGCTCTGGCCTGCCCTTGCTTTGACTCCGGCCTTCTCTCGCTCTGGCTCTGGCCTGCCCTTGCCTTGGCTCTGGCCTACTCTCGCTCTAGCTCTGGCCTGCCCTCGACCTGGCTCCGGTCAGCTCTGGTTCTGGCTCTGGCGTGCCCTCGCCTTGGCTCCGGCCTGCTCTCGCTCTGACTCTGGCCTGCCCTCGCCCTGGCTCCGACCTGCTCTGGATCTGGCTCTGGCCTGCCATCGCTTTGGCTCCGGCCTGCTCTCGCCCTGGCTCCGGCCTGCTCACGCTCTGTCTCTCGCCTGCCCTCGCCTTGGCTCCGGCCTGCTCTCTCTCGCCTTGGCTCCAGCCTGCTCTCGCTCTGGCTCCGCCTGCTCTTGCTCTAGCTCTGGCCTGCCGTCACTCTGGCTCCGGCCTGCTCTCGCTCTGGCCTGCCCTTGCCTTGGCTCCTTCCTGCTCTCGCCCTTGCTCTTGCTTGCTCTCGCTCTGGCCTGTCCTTTCCTTGTCTCCAGCCTGCTCTCGCACTGGCTCCGGCCTGCCCTCGTCCTGGCTCCGGCCTGCCCTCGCTCTGTCTCTGGCCTGCCCTCGCCTTGGCTCCGAACTGCTTTTGCCCTGGCTCCGGCCTGCTCTCACTCTGGCCTGCCCTTGCCTTAGCTCCCGCCTACTCTCGCCCTGGCTCCGGCTTCCTCTCTCTCTGGCTCTAGCCTACCCTCGCCTTGGCTCTGGCCTGCTCTCGCTATGGCACTGACCTGCCCTCGCACGGGCTCCGCCTGCTTTCGCTCTGGCCTGCTTTCGCCCAGGCCCTGGCTTGCTCTCGCTCTTGCTCTGGCCTGCTCTCGCTCTGGATCCGGCCTGCCATTGCTCTGGCTCCGGCCTACTCTCGTTCTGGCTCCGGCCTACTCTCGTTCTGGCTCTGGCCTGCCCTCGCACGGGCTCCGGCCTGCTCTCGCCATTGCTCCGGCTTGCTCTCTCTCTGGCTCTGGCCTGCCCTTGCCTTGGCTTCCGCCTGTTCTCGCCCTTGCTCCGGCTTGCTCTCTCTCTGGCTCTGGCCTGCCCTCTCCTTGGCTCCGGCCTGCTCTCGCTATGGCTCCGGCGTGCCCTTGCACGGGCTCCGGCCTGCTTTTGCCCTGGATCTGGCCTGCTCTTGCTCTGGCTCCGGCCTGCTCTTGCTCTGGCTCCGGCCTGCCCTCGTCCTGGCTCCGGCCTGCTCTCGCTCTGGCCTGCTATCTCTATGGCTCCTGCCTGCCCTCACCTTGGCTCCTGCCTGTTCTCGCCCTGGATACGTCCTGCTCTCGCCTTGGCTCCGGCCTGCTCTTGCTCTGGTTCCAGCCTGCCCTTACCTTGGCTCTCCGGCCTGCTCTGGCTCTGGCTCCGGCCTGCCCTCGCCTTGGCTCCGGCCTGCTCTCGCTTCTGCTCCAGCCTGCCCTCGCCCTGGCTCCGACCTGCTCTTGCTCTGGCCTGCCCTCGACCTGGCTCCGGCCTGCCCTCGCTCTGTCTCTGGCCTGCCCTCGCCTTGGCTCCGAACTGCTCTTGCCCTGGCTCCGGCCTGCTCTCGCTCTGGCCTGCCCTTGCCTTAGCTCCCTCCTGCTCTCGCCCTGGCTCCGGCTTCCTCTCTCTCTGGCTCTAGCCTGCCCTCGCCTTGGTTCTGGCCTGCTTTCGCCCAGGCTCTGGCCTGCTCTCGCTCTTGCTCTCGCCTGCTCTCGCTCTGGATCCGGCCTGCCATTGCTCTGGCTCCGGCCTACTCTCGTTCTGGCTCTGGCCTGGCCTCGCACGGGCTCCGGCCTGCTCTCGCCCTGGATCTGGCCTGCTCTCGCCATTGCTCCGGCTTGCTCTCTCTCTGGCTCTGGCCTGCCCTTGCCTTGGCTCCCGCCTGCTCTCGCCCTTGCTCGGCTTGCTCTCTCTCTGGCTCTGGCCTGCCCTCTCCTTGGCTCCGGCCTGCTCTCGCTATGGCTCCGGCCTGCCCTCGCACGGGCTCCGGCCTGCTTTTGCACTGGATCTGGCCTGCTCTTGCTTTTGCTCCGGCCTGCCTTCACCCTGGCTCCTGCCTGCCCTCTCTCTGGCTCTGGCTTGCCCTAGCCCTGGCTGCGGCATGTCCTCGCCCTGTATCCGGCCTCCTCTCGCCTTTGCTCCGGCCTGCTCTCGCCTTGGTTCCAGCCTGCTCTCGCCCTGGCTCTGGCCTGCTCTCACCCTGGTACTGACCTGCCCTTGTCTTGGCTCCGGCCATCTTTCGCTCTGGCTCCGGCCTGCCCTTGCCCTGGATCCGGCCTGCTCTCTCCTTGGCTCCGGCCTGCTCTTGCTCTGGCTCCGGCCTGCCCTCGCCCTGGCTCCGGCCTGCCCTTGCTCTGGCTCCAGCCAGCCCTCGCCTTGGCTCCGGCCTGCTCTCCCCCTGGCTCCGCCTGCTCTTGCTCTAGCTCTGGCCTGCCGTCACCCTGGCTCCAGCCTGCTCTCGCTCTGGCTCTGGCCTGCCCTCGCCTTGGCTCCGACCTGCTCTCGCTCTGGCCTGCCCTCGCCTTTGCTCCGTCCGGCCTGCTCTCGCTCTGGCCTGCCCTGCTCTGCCTCTGGCCTGCCCTCGCCTTGGCTCCGGCCGTGCTCTCGTCTTAGCTCTGGCCTGCTCTCGCTCTAGCTCCGGACTTCCCTCGCCCTGGCTCCGGCCTGCTCTCTTTTTGGCTCTGGCCTGCCCTTGCCCTGGCTCCGGCCTACTCTGGCTCTGTCTGGCCTGCTCTCGCTCTGGCTCTGGCTCCGGCCTGTTCTCGCCCTGGTTCCGGCCTGCCCTTGCTTTGACTCCGGCCTTCTCTCGCTCTGGCTCCGGCCTGCCCTTGCCTTGGCTCTGGCCTACTCTCGCTCAAGCTCTGGCCTGCCCTCGACCTGGCTCCTGTCAGCTCTCGTTCTGGCTCTGGCGTGCCCTCGCCTTGGCTCCGGCCTGCTCTTGCTCTGACTCTGGCCTGCCCTCGCCCTGGTTCCGACCTGCTCTGGATCTGGCTCTGGCCTGCCCTCGCTTTGGCTCCGGCCTGCTCTCGCCCTGGCTCCGTCCGGCCTGCTCTCGCTCTGGCTCTCGCCTGCCCTCGCCTTGGCTCCGGCCTGCTCTCTCTCGCCTTGGCTCCGGCCTGCTCTCGCTCTGACTCCAGCCAGCCCTCACCTTGGCTCCGGCCTGCTCTCGCCCTGGCTCCGCCTGCTCTTGCTCTAGCTCTGGCCTGCCGTCACCCTGGCTCCTGCCTGCTCTCGCTCTGGCCTGCCCTTGCCTTGGCTCCTGCCTGCTCTCGCCCTTGCTCTTGCTTGCTCTCGCTCTGGCTCTGGCCTGTCCTCTCCTTGTCTCCGGCCTGCTCTCGCACTGGCTCCGGCCTACCCTCGTCCTGGCTCCGGCCTGCTATCTCTCTGGCTCCTGCCTGCCCTCTCCTTGGCTCCTGCCTGTTCTCGCCCTGGATACGACCTGCTCTCGCCTTGGCTCCGGCCTGCTCTCGCTCTGGTTCCAGCCTGCCCTTACCTTGGCTCATGCCTGCTCTCTATCTGGCCTGCCCTATCCTTGGCTCCTGCCTGTTCTCGCTCTGGCTGCGGCCTGCCCTCTCTCTGGCTCCGGCCTGCCCTCGCCTTGGCTCCGGCGTGCTCTCGCCCTTGCTCCGGCCTGCTCTCGCTCTGGCTTCGGCCTGTCCTCGCCTTGGCTCCGGCCTGCCCTTGCTCTGGCTCTGGGCAGCCCTCGCCTTGGCTCCCTCCGGCCAGCTCCTGCTCTGGCTCCGGCCTGCCCTCACCTTGGCTCCGGCCAGCTCCTGCTCTGGCTCCGGCCTGCCCTCGCCTTGGCTCCGGCCTGCTCTCGCCCTGGATCCGGCCTGCTCTCGCCCTGGGTCCGGCCTGCTCTCGCCCTGGCTCTGGCCTGCCCTCACCCTGGCTCCGGCCTGATCTCGCTCTGGCCTGTCCTCTCCTTGTCTCCGGCCTGCTCTCGCACTGGCTCCGGCCTGCCCTCGTCCTGGCTCCGGCCTGCCCTCGTCCTGGCTCCGGCCTGCTCTCGCTCTGGCTCTGGCCTGCTATCTCTATGGCTCCTGCCTGCCCTCACCTTGGCTCCTGCCTGTTCTCGCCCTGGATACGACCTGCTCTCGCCTTGGCTCCGGCCTGCTCTTGCTCTGGTTCCAGCCTGCCCTTACCTTGGCTCTCCTGCCTGCTCTGGCTCTGGCTCCAGCGCTCTGTCTCCGGCCTGCCCTCGCCTTGGCTCCGGCCTGCTCTCGCTTCTGCTCCAGCCTGCCCTCGCCCTGGCTCCGGCCTGCTCTTGTTCTGGCTCCGGCCTGCTCTCGTTCTGGCTCTGGCCTGCCCTCGACATGGCTCCGGCCTGCCCTCGCTCTGTCTCTGGCCTGCCCTCGCCTTGGCTCCGAACTGCTCTTGCCCTGGCTCTGGCCTGCTCTCGCTCTGGCCTGCCCTTGCCTTAGCTCCCGCCTACTCTCGCCCTTGCTCCGGCTTCCTCTCTCTCTGACTCTGGCCTGCCCTCGCCTTGGCTCTGGCCTGCTCTCGCTATGGCACCGACCTGCCCTCGCACGGGCTCCGCCTGCTCTCGCTCTGGCCTGCTCTCGCCCAGACTCTGGCCTGCTCTCGCTCTTGCTCAGGCCTGCTCTCGCTCTGGATCCGGCCTGCCATTGCTCTGGCTCTGGCCTACTCTCGTTATGGCTCTGGCCTGCCCTCGCACGGGCTCCGGCCTGCTCTCGCCCTGGATCTGGCCTGCTCTCGCCTTGGCTCATGCCTTCTCTCGCCATTGCTCCGGCTTGCTCTCTCTCTGGCTCTGGCCTGCCCTTGCCTTGGCTCCCGCCTGCTCTCGCCCTTGCTCCGGCTTGCTCTCTCTCTGGCTCTGGCCTGCCCTCTCCTTGGCTCCGGCCTGCTCTCGCTATGGCTCCGGCCTGCCCTCGCACGTGCTCCGGCCTGCTTTTGCCCTGGATCTGGCCTGCTCTTGCTCTGGCTCCGGCCTGCCTTCACCCTGGCTCCAGCCTGCCCTCTCTCTGGCCTGCCCTCGCCCTGGCTGCTTCATGTCCTGGCTCTGTATCCGGCCTCCTCTCGCCTTGGCTCCGGCCTGCTCTCGCCCTGGCTCTGGCCTGCTCTCACCCTGGTACTGGCCTGCTCTTGCCTTGGCTCCGGCCATCTCTCGCTCTGGCTCCGGCGTGCCCTTGCCTTGGCTCCGGCCTTCTCTTGCTCTGGCTCCGGCTTGCCCTTGCCTTGGCTCTGGCCAACTCTCGCTCTGGCTCCGGCCTGCCCTTGCCCTGGCTCCGGCCTGCACTCGCTCTGCCTCTGGCCTGCTCTCGCTCTGGCCTGCCCCTGCCTTTGCTCCGGCTTGCTCCCGCTCTGGCTCTGGCCTGCCCTCGCCTTGGCTCCGGACTGCTCTCGCTTTGGCTCTTGCCTGCCCTTGCTTGGCTCCGTCCGGTCTGCTCTTGCTCTGGCTCTGGCCTGCCCTCGCTCTGGCTCTGGCCTGCCCTCGCCTTGTCTCCGGCCTGATCTGACTCTGGCCTGCCCTCGCCCTGCTTTCGCCTTGGCTCCGGCCTGCTCTCGCCCTGGCTCTGGCCTGCTCTCGCCCTGGTTCCGGCTGCCCTAGCCATGGCTCCGGCCTTCTTTCTCTCTGGCTCTGGGCTTGCCTTGGCTCTGGCCAAAAAACTCGTTCTGGCCAAGGCGAAGGCAGGCCAGAGCCACAGCGAGAGCAGGCCAGAGCCTGAGCGAGAGCAGGCCGGAGCCAGAGCGATAGCAGGCCGCAGCCATGGCAAAGGCAGGCCGGAGCCAAGGCGAGGGCAGGCCGATACCAGAGCGAGAGAATGCCGGAGCCAGGGCGAGGGCAGGCAAGAGCAGGCCGGAGACAGGGCGAGGGCAGGCCGGAGCCAGGGCGAGAGCAGGCCGGAGCCAGGGCGAGAGCAGGCCGGAGCCAGAGCGAGGGCAGACCGGAGCCAGCACAAGAGCAGGTCGAAGCCAAGGCGATGGCAGGCCGGAGCCAGTGCCGGAGCTGGCCGGAGCAAAGGCGAGGGCTGGCCGGAGGCAGAGCCAGGGTAGGCCAGGGCAAGAGCAGGCCGGAGCCAAGGCAAGGACAGGCCAGAGCGAGAGCAGGCCAGAGCGAGAGCAGTCCGAAGCCAAGGCGAAGGCAGGCCGGAGCGAGAGAAGGTGCTGGCCGTATCCAAGGCGAGGGCTGGCCAGAGCAAGGGCAGGCCGGAGCTAGGGCGAGGGAAGGCCTAAGCCAGAGTGAGAGCAGGCTGGAGCCAGGGCGAGAGCAGGCCGGCCGGAGCCAAAACGAGGGCAGGCCGGAGCCAGGACGAGGGCAGGCCAGAGCCAGCGCGAGAGCAGGCCAGAGCTAGAGCCAGAGCAGGCAGCCAGGGTGAGGGCAGACCAGAGTGAGAGCGAGAGCAGGCCGGAGCCAAGGCGAGGCAAGAACCAGAGCAACAGCAGGCCAGAGCCAGAGCGAGAGTAGGCCGGAACTAGGGCGACGGCAGGCCAGAGCCAGAGAGAGAGTAGGCCGGTGCCTGGGCGAGGGCAGGCCAGAGCTAGGGCGAGAGCAGGACGGAGCCAAGGCGAGGGCTGGCCGGAGGCAGAGCCAGGGTAGGCCAAGGCAAGGACAGGCCAGAGCCAGAGCGAGAGCAGGCCAGAGCGAGAGCAGTCCGAAGCCAAGGCGAAGGCAGACCGGAGCCAGAGCAGGTGCTGGCCGTATCCAAGGCGAGGGCTGGCCAGAGCCAGAGCAAGGGCAGGCTGGAGCCAGGGCGAGAGTAGGCCGGCCGGAACCAAGGCGAGGGCAGGCCGGAGCCAGGGCAAGGGCAGCCCAGAGCCAGCGCGAGAGCAGGCCTGAGCCAGAGCAAGCAGCCAGGGTGAGGGCAGGCCGGAGCCAAGGCGAGGCCAGAACTAGAGCAAGAGCAGGCCAGAGCGAGAGTAGGGCGACGGCAGGGCGAGGGCAGGCCAGAGCCAGGGCGAGAGCAGGACGGACCCAAGGCGAGGGAGGGCAGGCCATAGCCCAAGCTATGGCATAGCGGAGCCAGGGTGAGGGCAGTACGGAGCGAGAGCAGGCCGGAGCCAAGGCAAGGGCAGGCCAGAGGCAGAGCCAGGGTAGGCCAGAGCAAGAGCAGGCCAGAGCGAGAGCAGGCCGGAGCCAAGGCAAGGACAGGCCCAAGCCACAGCGAGAGCAGGCCAGAGCGAGAGCAGTCCGGAGCCAAGGCAAAGGCAGGCCAGAGCCAGTGCGAGAGCAGGCCAGAGCCAGAGCGATATCCAGCAGGAGCCAAGGCGAAGGCAGGCCGGAGCAAGTGCAGGTGCTGGCCAGGTCGAGGGCTGGCCGGAGCCAGAACAAGGGCAGGCCGGAGCCAGGATGAGGGAAGGCCGAAGCCAGAGCGAGAGCAGGCTGGAGCCAGGGCGAGAGCAGGCCGGAGCCAAGACGAGGGCAGGCCAGAGCCAGAGTGAGAGCAGGCCAGAGCCAGGACGAGTGCAGGCTGGAGCCAGGGCGAGAGCAGGCCAGAGCCAGCGCGAGAGCATGCCAGGGCAAGGGCAGACCAGAGTGAGAGCGAGAGCAGGCCGGATCCGGCCAAGGCCAGGCCAGAGCAAGAGCAGGCCAGAGGCCGGAGCTAGAGCAGGAGCTGGCCGGAGCCAAGGCGAGGGCTGGCCGGAGCCAGATCAAGGGCAGACCGGAGCCAGGGCGAGGGCAGGCTGAAGCCATATCGAGAGCAGGCCGGAGCCAGGGAGAGAGCAGGCCAGAGCCAAGGCGAGGACAGGCCAGAGCGAGAGCAGTCCAGAGCCAGAGCGAGAGCAGGCCGGAGCTAGGGCGAGGGAAGGCCACTGGCAAAAGCAGGCCCTTGCCAAGGCGAGAGCACGCCGCCAGGGCAGGCCAGAGCCAGAGAGAGAGTAGGCCTGAGCCAGAGCGAGAGCAGACCGGAGGAGCCAAGGCGAATGCTGGCCAGAACTCTGGCGAGAGCAGGCCGGAGTCAAGACGAGGGCAGACCAGAGCAAGAGCCAGAGCAAGGGCAGGCCGGAGACAGAGCAAGAGCAGGCTGGAGCCAAGGCGAGGGCAGGCCAGAGCCAGGGCGAGAGCAGGCCGGAGCCAAGGCGAGGGCAGGCCAGAGCCAGAGCACGCCGGAGGCAGGCTAGAGTCAGAGAAAGAGCAGGCCGGAGCCATGGCGAAGGCTCGCTCTGGCAAGAGCAGGCCGGAGAGCCAGGGCGAGGACAGGCTAGAGCCAGAGCGAGAGTAGGCGAGAGCAAAGGCAGGCAAGAGCTACAGCGAGAGAAGGCCGGAGGGAGCCAAGGCAAGGGCAGGCCGGAACCAGGGGGGGAGCAGGCCGGAGACAGGGCGAGGTCAGAGCGAAAGCAGGCCAGAGCGAGAGTAGGCTGGACAGGGCGAGGGCAGGCCAGGGCGAAGAGCAGGCCGGAGTCAGTGCGATGGCAGGCCAGAGCCAAGGCGAGGGCAGTCCGAAGCTAGACCGAAAGTAGGCCAGCGCCAAGGCGAGTGCAGGGCCGGAGCCAAGGCGAGGGCTGGCCGGAGCCAGATCAAGGGCAGGCCGGAGCCAGGGCGAGGGCAGGCTGAAGTCATAGCGAGAGCAGGCCGGAGCCAGGGAGAGAGCAGGCCAGAGCCAAGGCGAGGACAAGCCAGAGCGAGAGCAGGCCAGAGCGAGAGCAGTCCAGAGCCAGAGCGAGAGCAGGCCGGAGCCAGGGCGAGGGAAGGCCAGAGCAAAAGCAGGCCCTTGCGGCGAGAGCACGCCCCCAGGGCAGGCCAGAGCCAGAGAGAGAGTAGGCCTGAGCCAGAGCGAGAGCAGACCGGAGCCAAGGCGAATGCTGGCCAGAATCAGAGCGAGAGCAGGCCGGAGTCAAGACAAGGGCAGACCAGAGCAAGAGCCAGAGCAAGAGCAGGCTGGAGCCAAGGCGAGGGCAGGCCAGAGCCAGGGCGAGAGCAGGCCGGAGCCAAGACGAGGGCAGGCCAGAGTCAGAGAAAGAGCAGGCCGGAGCCATGGCGAAGGCTCGCTCTGGCAAGAGCAGGCCGGAGCCAGGGCGAGGACAGGCCAGAGCGAGAGTAGGCGAGAGCAAAGGCAGGCAAGAGCTACAGCGAGAGAAGGCCGGAGGGAGCCAAGGCAAGGGCAGGCCGGAACCAGGGGGGGGGAGCAGGCCGGAGACAGGGCGAGGTCAGATCGAAAGCAGGCCAGAGCGAGAGTAGGCTGGACAGGGCGAGGGCAGGCCAGGGCGAAGAGCAGGCCGGAGTCAGTGCGATGGCAGGCCAGAGCCAAGGCGAGGGCAGTCCGAAGCTAGACCGAAAGTAGGCCAGCGCTAAGGCGAGTGCAGGGCCGGAGCCAAGGCGAAGGGCAGGCCAGAAGAAGAGCGAGATCAGGCCGGAGTCAAGACAAGGGCAGGCCGGAGCCAGGGCGAGAGCAGGCCGGAGCCAGGGCGAGAGCAGGCCGGAGCCAGGGCGAGAGCAGGCCGGAGCCAGGGCGAGAGCAGGTCGGAGCCTGGGCGAGAGCAGGCCAGAGCCAGATCCAGAGCAGGCCGGAGCCAGGGCGAGGGCAGGCCAGACAGAGCGAGAGCAGGCCGTAGCCAAGGCGAGGGCACACCAGAGCAAGAGCAGGCCGGAGCCAGGGCGAGGGCACGCCAGAGCGAGAGTAGGCCAGAGCCAAGGCAAGGGCAGGCCAGAGCGAGAGAAGGCCAGAGTCAAGGCAAGGGCAGGCCGAAACCAGGACGAGATCAGGCCGGAGACAGGGTGAGTGAGGCCGGAGCCAGGGCGAGGGCAGGCCAGAGAGAGCAGGCCGGAGCCAGGCGAGGGCAGGCCAGAGCCAGAGCGATAGCAGGCCAGAGCGAGAGCAGTCCGGAGCCAGAGCTAGGGCAGGCCAGAGCCATATCGAGAGCAGGCCTGAGCCAGGGCGAGAGCAGGCTGGAGCCAAGGCGAAGGCAGGCCAGAAAAAGAGCGTGATCAGGTTAGAGTCAAGACGAGGGCAGGCCAGAGCCAGAGGAAGAGCAGGCCGGAGCCAAGGCATGGGCAGGCCAGAGCCAGAGAGAGAGCAGGCCGGAGAGCCAGGGCAAGGGCAGGCCAGAGCGAGAGCGGGTCGGAGCCAGGGCGAGAGAGCAGGCCGGAGCCAATGCGAGGGCAGGCCGGAGCCAGAGGGGCAGGCCGGAGTCAGGGCGGCCTGCAGAGGGGCAGGCCGGAGTCAGGGCGATGGCAGGCAAGAGCTAGAGCGAGAGCAGGCCGGAGGGAGCCAAGGCAAGGGCAGGCCGGACGGGGGGGGAGCAGGCCGGAGACAGGGCGAGGTCAGAGCGAGAGCAGGCCAGAGCAAGAGCAGGCCGGAGCCAGGGCGAGGGCAGACCAGAGCAAGAGTAGGCCGGAGCCAGGGCGAGGGCAGGCCAGAGCAAGAGCAGTCCGGAGGCAAGGCAAGGGCAGGCCAGACAGAGCCAGAGCGACAGCAGGCCTACGCCAGAGCGAGAGCAGGCCGGAGCCAAGGCGAAGGCAGGCCATCACAAGAGCGAGAGCAGGCCGGAGTCAAGATGAGGGCAGGCCAGACGTTACAGCAGTAGTGTAATTATCAGATTTGTGTCTCATAATAAGCAATGAAGCCTTGGCTCCGGCCTGCTCTCGCTCTGGCTCTGGCCAGTCCTCGCATAGGCTCCGGCCCGCTCTCACCCTGGCTCCGGCCTGCACTCGTCCTGGCTCCGGCCTGCTCTCGCTCTTTCTCTGGCCTGCTCTCGCCCTGGCTCCGGCCTGCTCTCGCTCTGGACTGCCCTCGCCCTGGCTCCGGCCTGCCACTGCTCTGGCTCCGGCCTGCCCTCGCTTTGGCTCCGGCCTGCTCTCGCCCTGGTTCCGACCTGTTCTCGCTCTGTTTCTGGCCTGCCCTCGCCCAGTCTCCGCCCTACTCTCTCTCTGGCTCTGGCCTACTGTCGCTCTGGGCCTCTGGCCTGTTCTCGCCCTGGTAACGGCCTGACCTTGCCTTGGCTCCGGCCTTCTCTCGCTCTGGCTCTGGTTTGCCCTCGCCGACGCTCCGGCCTGCTCTCGCTCTGGCCTGCCCTCGTATTGGCTCCGGCCTGTTTTTACTCTGGCTCTGGCCTAACCTCGCCTTGGCTCCGGCCTGTTCCCGCCTTAGCTCCGGCCGGCTCTCTTTCTCTGGCTCCGGCATGCCCTCGCCCTGACTCTAGCCTGCCCTTGCTCTGGCTCCGGCCTGCTCTCGCCTTGGCTCCGACCTGCTCTCGCTCTGGCCTTCCCTCGCCCTGCCTCCGGCCTGCTCTCTCTCTGGCTCTGGCCTGCCCTTGCCTTAGCTCCGGCCTGCTCTCGCTCTGACTCTGGCCTGCCCTCATTCATCCTTGCTCCGGCCTGCTCTCGCTCTGGCTCTCACCTGCCCTCGCCTTGGCTCCGGCCTGCTCTCGCCCTGGCTCCGGCCTGCTCTCGCCCTGGCTCCGGCCTGCTCTCGCCCTTTCCCCGGCCGGCTCTCGCCCTGGCTCCGGCCTACTCTCGCTCTGGCTCTGGCCTGTCCTTGCCTGGCTCCGGCCTGCCCTTGCTCTGGCTCCGGCCTGCCCTTGCTCTGGCTCTGGCCTGCCCTTGCTCTGGCTCTGGCTAGCCCTCGCCTTGGCTCCGGCCTGCTCTTGCTCTGGCCTGCCCTTGCTCTGGCCTGCCCTCGTCTTGACTCCGGCCTGCTCTCGCTCGTTATGGCCAGCCTTCTCCTTGGCTCTGGCATGCTCTCGCTCTGACGTAGGCCTGCTGTCTCAGGCCTGCCCTTGCCTTGGCTCCGGACTGCTCTGGCTCTGGCCTGCCCTCGCCCTGGCTCTGGCCTGTTCTTGCTCTGGCTCTGGCCTGTTCTTGCTCTGGCTCTGGCCTGCCCTCGCCCTGGCTCCGGCCTGCTTTTGCTCTAGCTCTGGCCTCCTCTTGCTCTGGCCTGCCCTTGCCTTGGCTCTGGCCTTGTATCGCTCTGGCTTTGGCCTGCCCTTGCCTTGGCTCTGGCCTACTCTCGCCTTGGCTCCGGCCTGCTCTCGCTCTGGCTCTGGCCTGCCCTCGCCCTGACTCCGGCCTGCCCTTGCTCTGGCTCCGGCCTGCCCTCGCATTGGCTCCGGCCTGCCCTCGCCCTGGCTCCGACCCGCTCTCGCTCTTACTCTGGCCTGCCCTCGCCCTGGCTCCGGCCTGCTCTCTCTCTGGCTCCGGCCTGCCCATGCCTTGGCTCCGGCCTGCTCTTCCTCTGGCTCTGGCCTGCCCTCGTCTTGACTCTAACCTGATCTCGCTCTTGTTCTTGTCTGCCTTCGCCTTGGCTCCAGCCTGCTCTCGCTCTGGCTCAGGCCTGCTCTCGCTCTGGCCTGCCCTAGCTCTGGCTCCGGACTGCTCTGGCTCTGGCTCTGGCCTGCTCTCGCTCTGGCTCTGGACTGCCCTCGCCTTGGCTCTGGCCTGCTCTCGCTCTCGCTCTGGCCTGCCCTCACCTGGCTCCGGCCTGCTCTCTCTCTGGCCTGCCCTCACCCTGGCTCCGGCCTACTCTCGCTCTGGCCTCACTCACCCTGTCTCCGGCCTGCTCTCGTCCTGGTTTCAGCCTGCCCTTGCCTAGCTAGGCTCTGGCCTTCTCTCGCTCTGGCCTGCCCTCGCCCTGGCTCCGGCCTGCTCTCGCTCTGGCCTGCTCTCGCCTTGGCTCCGGCCTGCCCTCGCCCTGGCTCCGGCCTGCCCTTGCTCTGGCTCCTGCCTGCCCTCGCATTGGCTATGGCCTGCTCTCGCCCTGGCTCCGACCTGCTCTCGCTCTGGCTCTGGCCTGCTCTCGCCCTGGCTCCGGCCTGCTCTCGCTGGCAATGGCCTGCCTTCGCCCTGGCTCCGGCCTGCTCTCTCTCTGGCTCCGGCCTGCTCTCTCTCTGGCTCTGGCCTGCCCTCGCCCTGGCTCTGGCCTACTCTCGCTCTGGCCTGCTCTCTCTCTGGCTCTGGCCTGCCCTTGCTCTTGCTCCGGCCTGCCCTCGCATTAGCTCCGGCCTGCTCTCGCCCTGGCTCCGACCTGCTCTCGCTCTGGCCTGCCCTTGCTCTGGCTCCGGCCTGCTCTCTCTCTGGCTCTCGGCTGCCGATGCCTTGGCTCCGGCCTGCTCTTCCACTGGCTCTGGGCTGCCCTCGTCTTGACTCTGGCATGATCTCGCTCTGGCCTGCTTTCGCCTTGGCTCCGGCCTGCTTTCGCTCTGGCTCTGGCCTGCTCTCGCTCTGGCCTCCCCTCGCCTTAGCTCCGGCCTGCTCTCACTCTGGCTCTGGCCTGCCCTCGCCTTGGCTCTGACCTGCTCTCGCTCTGACTCTGGCCTGCCCTGGCTCTGCCTCTGGCCTGCCCTCGACTTGGCTCCAGCCAGCTCTCACCTTGGCTCCGGCCTGCTCTCGCTCTAATTCCTGACTGCCCTTGCCCTGGCTCCGGAGCCTGCCATCGATCTGGCTCCGACCTGCCCTCGCATTAGCTCCGGCCTGCTCTCGCCCTGGCTACGGCCTTCTCTCGCTTTGGCTCTGACCCGCCCTCGACCTGGCTCCGGCCTGCTCTCTCTCTGGCTCTGGCCCTCCCTCGCCCTGGCTCCGGCATACTCTCACTCTGCCTGTGGCCTGCTCTCGCTCTGGCTCTGGCCTCGCCCTGTCTCGGGCCTGCTCTAGCCCTTGTTCCGGCCTGCCCTTGCCTTGGCTCCAGCCTTCTCTCGCTCTGGCTCTGGAGTGCCCTTGCCTTGGCTCTGGCCTACTCTCGCTCTGGCTCTTGCTTGCCCTCGCCCTGGCTCCGGACTGCTCTCGCTTTGGTTCTGGCCTGCTCTGGCTCTGGCGTGCCCTTGCCTTGGCTCCGGCCTGCTCTTGCTCTGACTCTGGCTTGCCCTCGCCTTGGCTCCGGCCTGCTCTTGCCCTGGCTCCGGCCTGCTCTCGGTCTGGCTCAAGCCTGCCCTAGCCTTGGCTCCGGCCTGCTCTCGCCTTGGCTCCGGCCTGTCCTCTCCCTGGCTCCGGCCTGCCCTTGCTCTGGCTCCGGCCAGCTCTCACCTTGGCTCCGGCCTGCTCTCACCCTGGCTCAGGCCTGCTCTTGCTCTGACTCTGGTCAGCCCTCGCCCTGGCTCCGGCCTGCTCTTTCTCTGGCTCTGGCCTGCTCTTGCTCTGGCTCTGGCCTGCCCTCGTCTTGACTCCGGCCTGTTCTCGCCCTTGTTCCGGCCAGCCTTTGCCCTGGCTCCGGCCTGCTCTTACTCTGCCTCCGTCCTGCTCTCACTCTGGCTCCGACCTACTCTCGCTCTGGCTCTGGCCTGCCCTGGCTCTGCCTCTGGCCTGCCCTCGCCTTGGCTCCGGGCTAATCTCACCTTGACTCCGGCCTGCTCTCGCTCTACATCCGTACTGCCCTCGCACTGGCTTCGGACTGCCCTTGCCTTGGCTCCGGACTGCTCTCACCCTGGCTCCTGCCTGCTCTCGCTCTGGCTCTGGCCTGGCCTCACCCTGGCTCCGGCCTACTCTCTATCTGGCTCTGGCCTGCCCTAGCCCTGGCTCCGGCCTACTTTCGCTCTGGCTCTGGCCAGCTCTCGCTCTGGCTCTGGCCTCGAACTGTCTCCGGCCTGCTCTCGCCCTGGTTCCGGCCTGCCCTTGCCTTGGCTCTGGCCTACTCTTGCTCTGGCTCTGGCCTGCTCTCGCTCTGGCGTGCCCTCGCCTTAGCTCCGTCCTGCTCTCACTGTGACTCTGGCCTGCCCTCACCCTGGCACTGGCCTGCTCTGGATCTGGCTCTGGCCTGCCCTCTCCTTGGCTACGGCCTGCTCTCGCCCTGGCTCTGGCTTGCTCTTGCTCTGGCTCCGGCCTGCCCTCTCCCTGTCTCCTGCCTGCCCTTGCTCTGACTCTGGCCAGCCCTCGCTTTGGCTCCGGCCTGCTCTCTCCCTGGCTCCGGCCTGCTCTTGCTCTGGCTCTAGCCTGTCCTCGCCCTGGCTCCGGCCTGCTCTTGCTCTGGCTCTGGTTTGCCCTCGTCTTGACTCCGGCATGCTCTCACTCTGGTTCTGGCCTGCCTTCGCCTTGGCTCTGGCCTGCTCTCGCTCTGGCTCAGGCATGCTCTCTCTGGCCTACCCTTGCCTTGGCTCCGGACTGCTCTTGCTCGCTCTGGCTCTGGCTTGCTCTGGCTCTGGTTCTGGCCTGCCTTCGCCTTGGCTCCGGCCTGCTCTCGCTCTGGCTCTGGCCTGTCCTCGCATAGGCTCCGGCCCACTCTCGCCCTGGCTCCGGCCTGCACTCGCTCTAGCTCCGGACTGCCCTCGCCCTGGCTCCGGCCTGCCACCGCTCTGGCTCCGGCCTGCCCTCGCCTTGGCTCCGGCTTGCTCTCACTCGTTATGGCCAGCCTTTGCCTTGGCTCCGGCATACTCTGGCGTAGGCCTGCTGTCGCTCTGGCTTTGTCTGGCCTGCCCTTGCCTTGGCTCCGGACTGCTCTTGCTCTGGCTCTGGCCCTCGCCCTGGCTCCGGCCTGCTCTTGCTCTGGCTCTGGCCTTCTCTTGCTCTGGCCTGCCCTCGCCCTGGCTCCGGCCTGCTTTTGCTCTGGCTCTGGCCTGCCCTTGCCTTGGCTCTGGTGTTCTATCTCTCTGGCTCTGGCCTGCCCTTGCCTTGGCTCTGGCCTACTCTCGCCTTGGCTCCGGCCTGCTCTCGCCCTGGCTCTGGCCTGCCACGCCATGACTCCAGCCTGCCCTTGCTCTGGCTCCGGCCTGCTCTCGCATTGGCTCCGGCCTGCTCTCGCCCTGGCTCCGACCCGCTCTTGCTCTGGTCAGCCCTTTCCCTGGCTCCGGCCTACTCTTGCTCTGGCCTGCTCTCGCTGTGGCTCCAGCCTGCCCTCGCCCTGACTTCTGCCTGCCCTTGCTCTGGCTCCGGCCTGCTCTCGCCCTGGCTCCGACCTGCTCTCGCTCTGGCCTGCTCTCGCCCTGACTCCGGCCTGCTCTCTCTCTGGCAATGGCCTGCCCTCGCCCTGGCTCTGGCCTACTCTTGCTCTGGCCTGCTCTCGCTCTGTCTCTGGCCTCGCCCTGTCTCCAGCCTGCTCTCGCCCTGGTTCCGGCCTGCCCTTGCCTTGGCTCTGGCCTTCTATCACTCTGGCTCTGGCCTGCCCTTGCCTTGGCTCTGGCCTACCCTCGCCTTGGCTCCGGCCTGCTCTCGCCTTGGCTCCGGCCTGCTCTCGCTCTGGCTCCGGAATGCCCTCGCCCTGACTCCGGCCTGCCCTTGCTCTGGACTGCCCTCGCATTGGCTCCGGCCTGCTCTCGCCCTGGCTCTGACCTGCTCTCGCTCTGCCCTGCCCTCGCCCTGGCTCTGGCCTGCCCTTGCTCTGGCAGCCTGCCCTTGTTCTGGCTCCGGCCTGCCCTTGCTCTGGCTCCGGCTAGCCCTCGCCTTGGCTCCGGCCTGCTCTCGCCCTGGCTCTGGCCTGCTCTTGCTCTGGCTCTGGCCTGCCCTCACCCTGGCTCCGGCCTGCTCTTGCTCTGGCTCTGGCCTACTCTCGCTCTGGCTCCGGCCTGCCCTTGCTCTGGCTCCGGCCAGCCCTCGCCTTGGATACGGCCAGCACCTGCTCTGGCTCCGGCCTGCCTTCACCTTGGCTTCGGACTGCTCTCGCTCAGGCCTGCTCTCGCTCTGGCTCTGGCCTGTCCTTGCCTTGGCTCCGGCCTGCTCTTGCTGTGGCCTACCCTGGCTCTGCCTCCGGCCAGCCCTCGCCTTGGCTGCGGCCAGCTCCGGCTCTCGCTCCGGCCTGCCCTCGCCCTGGCTCCGGCCTGCTCTGGCCTGCCCTTGCCCTGGCTCCGGCCTGCCCTTGCTCTGGCCTGCTCTCGCTCTGGCTCCAGCCTGCCCTCGACCTGTCTCCGGCCTGCTCATGCTCTGGCCTGCCCTCGCCCTGGCTCCGGCATTCTCTCGCTCTGGTTTCGGCCTGCCCTCGCCTTGGCTCCGGCCTGCCTTTGCCATGGCTACGGCCTGCTATCGCTCTGGCTCCGGCCTGCCTTTGCCTTGGCTCCAGCCTGCTCTCGCTCAGGCTCTGGCCTGCTCTCGCTGTGGCTAAGGCCTGCCTTCGCCTTGGCCAGAGCGAGATTTGGCCAGAGCCAGAGGGAAAGAAGGCCGGAGCCAAGGCAAGGGCAGCCGGAACCAGGGCGAGAGCAGGCCAGAGCCAGGGCGAGAGCAGGCCAGAGCCAAGGCGAGAGCAGGGCGAGGGCAGGCCAGAGCCAGAGTCAGATCAGGCCGGAGACAAGGCGAGGACAGGCCAGAGCCAGAGCGAGGGCAGGCCAGAGCCAAAGCGAGAGCAGTCCGGAGCCAAGTCGAGGGCAGGCCAGAGCGGAAGCAAGCCGGAGCAAAGACAGGGGCAGGCCAGAGTCAGAGCGAGAGCAGGCCAGAGGCAGACCGAGAGCAGGCCGGAGCCAGGGCAAGGGCAGGCTGGAGCCAGAGCGAGAGTTGGGCAGAGCCAAGGCAAGGGCAGGCCAGAGCCAGGGCGAGAGCACGCCGGAGCCAAGGCAAGAGCAGGCCGGAGCCAGGGCGAGGGCAGGCCCGAGCCAGAGTCAGAGCAGGCCGGTCAAGGCGAGGGCAGGCAAGAGCCAGAGCGAGGGCAAGCCAGAGCCAGAGGGAGCTCGGGCAGGCTAGAGCAAGAGCGATAGCAGGCCGGAGCCAAGGCGCAGGCCAGAGCCAAAGCGAGAGCAGGCCAGAGCGAGAGCAGGCCAGAGCGAGAGCAGGCCAGAGCAAGAGCTGGCCAGAGCCAGAGCGAGAGTAGACCAGAGCCAAGGCAAGGGCAAGCGAGAGCCAGAGCGAGACAAGGCCAGAGCCAAGGCAAGAGCAGGCCGGAGCCAGGGCGAGGGCAGGCCCGAGCCAGAGTCAGAGCAGGCCGGTCAAGGCGAGGGCAGGCAAGAGCCAGAGCGAGGGCAAGCCAGAGCCAGAGGGAGCTCGGGCAGGCTAGAGCAAGAGCGATAGCAGGCCGGAGCCAAGGCGCAGGCCAGAGCCAAAGCGAGAGCAGGCCAGAGCGAGAGCAGGCCAGAGCGAGAGCAGGCCAGAGCAAGAGCTGGCCAGAGCCAGAGCGAGAGTAGACCAGAGCCAAGGCAAGGGCAAGCGAGAGCCAGAGCGAGAGCAGGCCAGAGCCAAGGCAAGGCCAGAGAGAGAGCAGGTCAGAGCCAGGGCGAGAGCAGGCAAGAGCCAATGCAAGGGCAGGCCGGAGTCAGGACGAGGGCAGGCTGGAGCCAAGGCGAGAGCAGGCCGGAGCCGATGTGAGGGTAGGCCAGAGCCAGGGCGAGGGCAGGTCAGAGCGAGAGCAGGCCGGAGCTCAGGCAAGGGCAGGCCAGAGAGAGAGCAGGCCAGAGCCAAGGCATGGGCAGGCCAGAGCCAGAGAGAGAGCTGGCCGGAGCCAGGGCGAGGGCAGGCCAGAGCCAGAGAAGGTCGGAGGCAGGGCGAGAGCAGGCCGGAGCCAAGGCGAGAGCAGTTCGAGGGCAGGCCAGAGCCAGAGTCAGATCAGGCCGGAGACAAGGCGAGGACAGGCCAGAGCCAGAGTGAGGGCAGGCCAGAGCCAAAGCGAGAGCAGTCCGGAGCCAAGTCGAGGGCAGACCAGAGCGGAAGCAAGCCGGAGCAAAGACAGGGGCAGGCCAGAGTCAGAGCGAGAGCAGGCCAGAGGCAGACCGAGAGCAGGCCGGAGCCAGGGCAAGGGCAGGCTGGAGCCAGAGCGAGAGTTGGGCAGAGCCAAGGCAAGGGCAGGCCAGAGCCAGGGCGAGAGCACGCCGGAGCCAGGGCAAGAGCAGGCCGGAGCCAGGGCGAGGGCAGGCCCGAGCCAGAGTCAGAGCAGGCCGGTCAAGGCGAGGGCAGGCAAGAGCCAGAGCGAGGGCAAGCCAGAGCCAGAGGGAGCTCGGGCAGGCTAGAGCAAGAGCGATAGCAGGCCGGAGCCAAGGCGAGAGCAGGCCAGAGCCAAGGCGAGAGCAGGCCAGAGCCAAAGCGAGAGCAGGCCAGAGCGAGAGCAGGCCAGAGCGAGAGCAGGCCAGAGCGAGAGCAGGCCAGAGCGAGAGCTGGCCAGAGCCAGAGCGAGAGTAGACCAGAGCCAAGGCAAGGGCAAGCGAGAGCCAGAGCGAGAGAAGGCCAGAGCCAAGGCAAGGGCAGGCCGGAACCAGGGCGAGAGGAGGCCAGAGACAGGGCGATGCCAGAGCTAGAGTAGGCCGGAGCCAGGGCAAGGGCAGGCCAGAGAGAGAGCAGGCCAGAGCCAGTGCGAGGGCAGGCCAGAGCCAGAGCGAGAGCATGCCGGAGCCAGGGCAAGAGCAGGCCGGAGCCAAGGCGAGGGCAGGACAGAGCCAGAGCGAGAGCAGGCCAGAGCCAAGGCAAGGCCAGAGAGAGAGCAGGTCGGAGCCAGGGCGAGAGCAGGCAAGAGCCAATGCAAGGGCAGGCCGGAGTCAGGACGAGGGCAGACTGGAGCCAAGGCGAGAGCAGGCCGGAGCCAAGGTGAGGGTAGGCCAGAGCCAGGGCGAGGGCAGGTCAGAGTCAGAGCGAGAGCAGGCCGGAGCTCAGGCAAGGGCAGGCCAGAGAGAGAGCAGGCCGGAGCCAAGGCATGGGCAGGCCAGAGCCAGAGAGAGAGCTGGCTGGAGCCAGGGCGAGGGCAGGCCAGAGCCAGAGAAGGTCGGAGGCAGGGCGAGAGCAGGCCGGAGCCAATGCGAGAGCTGGCCGGGGCCAGAGCAAGGGCAGGTCGGAGTCAGGGCGAGGGCAGGCCGTAGCCAGAACGAGATCAGGCCGGAGCCAAGGCGAGAGCAGGCCACAGCCAAAGCAAGGGTAGGCCACAGCCAAGTCAAGGGCAGGCCGGAGCTAGAGATAGAGAAGGCCAGAGCCAAGGCAAGGGCAGGCCAGAGTGAGAGTAGGCCGGAGCCAGAGCGAGGGCAGGCCAGAGCCAGAGCGAGAGCAGGCCAGAGCCAAGTTGAGGTCAGGCCAGATATAGAGCACGCATGAGCCAAAGCAAGGGCAGGCCGGAACTAGAGAGAGAGCAGGCCGGAGCCAAGGCGAATGCAGGCCGGAACAAGGGCAAGAACAGGTAGGAGCCAAGTTGAGGTCAGGCCAGATATAGAGCAGGCATGAGCCAAAGCAAGGGCAGGCCGGAACCATAGAGATAGCAGGCCGGAGCGGAGCCAAGGCGAGAGCAGGACAGAGCGAGAGCAGGCCAGAGCCAGGACAAGGGCAGGTCGGAGCCAGTGCGAGAGCAGGCTGGAGCCAAGGAGAGGACAGGCCAGACTGGCCAGAGCGAGAGCAAGCAAGAGACAGGGCGAGAGCAGGCCGGAGCCAGAGAGAGAGCAGGCAAGAGGCAATGCGAGGGCTGGCCGGAGCCAGAGCAAGGGCAGGCCGGAGTCAGGGCGAGGGCAGGCAGGAGCCAGAGCGAGACCAGGCCGGAGCCAAGGCGAGAGCAGGCCGGAGCCAAGGTGAGGGTAGGCCAGAGCCAGGGTGAGGGCAGGTCAGAGCGAGAGCAGCCCGGAGCTAAGGCAAGGGCAGGCCAGAGCCAGAGAGAGAGCAGGCCGGAGCCAATAGGCAGGCCAGAGCCAGAGAGAGAGCAGGCCGGAGCCAGGGCGAGTGCAGGCCAGAGCCAGAGCAGGTCGGAGGCAGGGCGAGAGCGGGCCGGAGCCAATGTGAGGGCTGGCCGGAGCCAGAGCAAGGGCAGGCCGGAGTCAGGCCGAGGGCAGGCAGTAGCCAGAGCGAGAGCAGGCCAGAGCCAAGGCGAGAGCGGTCCGGAGTCAAGGCGAGGGTAGGCCAGAGCCAAGGCAAGGGCAGGCCGGAGCCAGAGATAGAGAAGGCCAGAGCCAAGGCTAGGGCAGGCCAGAGCGAGAGTAGGCCGGAGCCAGGGCAAGGGCAGGCCAGAGCCAGAGAGAGAGCTGGCCAGAGCCAGGGCAAGGGTAGGCCAGAGCCAGAGAGAGAGCAGTTCAGAGCCAGGGAGAGAGCAGGACGTAGCCAAGGCGAGGGCAGGCCGGAGCCCGAGCTGTGGCATAGTGGAGCCAGGGCGAGGGCAGTACGGAGCTAGAGCGAGAGCAGGCCGGAGCAAAGGCGAGAGCAGGCCGTAGCCTAGGCGAGGGCAGGCCAGAGGCAGAGCCAGGGTAGGCCAGAGCAAGAGCAGGCCAGAGCTAGAGCAGGCCGGAGCCAAGGCAAGGGCAGACCATCGCCAGAGCGAGAGCAGGCCTGAGCCAGAGTGAGAGTAGGCCAGAGACAAGGCAAAGGCAGTCCAGAGCTAGCGCGAGAGCAGGCCGGAGCCAAGGCGAGGGCAGGCCAGAGCGAGAGCAGGCCGGAGCCAAGGCGAGGGCAGGCCAGAACGAGAGCAGGCCGGAGCCAAGTCGAGGGCAGGCCAGAGCCAGAGCGAAAGCAGGCCAGAGCGAGAGCAGTCCGGAGCCAAGGAAAGGGCAGGCCACACACAGCCAGAGTAAGTTTTGCTCTGCTCTGCTTGTCTACCGCATCTGTGGGTTTTGCTCTGCTCTGCTTGTCTGTCGCATCTGCGGGTTTTGCTCTGCTCTGCTTGTCTACTGCATCTGCGGGTTTTGCTCTGCTCTGCTTGTCTACCGCATTTGCGGGTTTTTCTCTGCTCTGCTTGTTTACCGCACCTGCGGGTTTTGCTCTGCTCTGCTTGTCTTCCGCATCTGCGGGTTTTGCTCTGCTCTGCTTGTCTACCGCATCTGTGGGTTTTGCTCTGCTCTGCTTGTCTACCGCACCTGCGGCTCCGTTCCTGTGTCCCGTCTGTACTGGTCCCTATCCTGCCTGCGTTCCTACCTGCCAGTACCCGCCTGTCTGCATGCCAGCCGTGCCTGCCAGTGCCCACCTGTCTGCATGCCAGCCGTGCCTGCCAGTGCCCACCTTCTGCATACGAGCCATGCCTGCCAATACCCACCTGTCAACATACCAGCCGTGCCTGCCAGTACCCACCTGTCTGTATGCCAGCCGAACCTGCCTTTTCCTGCATTCCCCGGTGTGGGTCAACAGCTGTGACTGGGGTCTAGAGCAGGCTTGAGCCAGAGCGAGGGCAGGCCAGAGCCAAGGCGAAGGCAGGCCAGAACCAGAGCAAGAGCAGGCCGGAGTCAAGACGAGGGCAGGCCAGAGCAAGAGCAGTCCGGAGCCAGGGCGAGGGCAGGCCAGAGCCAGAGCAAGAGCAGGCCGGAGCCAAGGCAAGGGCTGGCCGGAGCCAGAGTAAGGGCAGGCCGGAGCCAGGGCGAGGGCTGGCCAGAGCCAGAGCAAGAGCAGGCTGGAGCCAAGGCGAGAGCAGGCTGGAGCCAAGGTGAGGGCAGGCCAGAGCGATAGCATGCTGGAGCCAAGGCGAGGGCAGGCCAGAGACAGATCCAGAGCAGGCCGGAGCCAGGGCGAGGGCAGGCCAGAGTCAGAGCGAGAGCAGGCTGGAGCCAAAGCGAGGGCACGCCAGAGCGAGAGCAGACCAGAGCCAGGGCGAGTGCAGGCCAAAGTAGGCCAGAGCCAAGGCAAGGGCAGGCCAGAGCGAGAGAAGGCCTGAGCGAGAGTAGGCCGAAGCCAGGGCAAGGGCAAGCCAGAGCCAGAGAGAGAGCAGGCCGGAGCCAGGGCAAGAGCAGGCCGGAGCCAAGGCGAGGGCAGGACAGAGCCAGAGCGAGAGCAGGCCACAGCCAAGGCAAGGGCAGGCCAGAGCCAGAAAGAGAGCATTTCGGAGCCAGGGCGAGAGCAGGCCGGAGCCAATGCGAGGGCTGGCCGGAGCCAGAGCAAGGGCAGGCCGGAGTCAGGGCGAGGGCAGGCAGGAGCCAGAGCGAGAGCAGGCCAGAGCCAAGGCGAGGGTAGGCCCGGGCGAAGGCAGGTCAGAGTGAGAGAAGGCCGGAGCTAAGGCATGGACAGGCCAGAGCCAGAGAGAGAGCAGGCCGGAGCCAAGGCATGGGCAGGCCAGAGCCAGAGAGAGAGCAGGCCGGAGCCAGGGCGAGGGCTGGCCAGAGCGAGAGCAGGTTGGAGGCAGGGCGAGAGCAGGCCGGAGCCAATGTGAGGGCTGGCCGGACCCAGAGCAAGGGCATGCCGGAGTCAGGGCGAGGGCAGGCCGTAGCCAGAGCGAGAGCTGGCCGGAGTCAAGGCGAGGGTAGGCCAGAGCCAAGGCAAGGGCAGGCCGGAACCAGGGCGAGTGCAGGCCGGAGACAGGGCGAGGCAAGAGCCAGAGCGAGAGTAGGCCGGAGCCAGGGCAAGGGCAGGCCAGAGCCAGAGAGATAGCAGGCTGGAGCCAGGGCGAGGGCAGGCCAGAGCCAGAGAGAGAGCAGTTCAGAGCCAGGGAGAGAGCAGGACGTAGCCAAGGCGAGGGCAGGCCGGAGCCCGAGCTGTGGCATAGTGGAGCCAGGGCGAGGGCAGGACGGAGCTAGAGCGAGAGCAGGCTGGAGCCAAGGCGAGAGCAGGCCGTAGCCAAGGCAAGGGCAGACCAGAGCCAAAGCGAGGGCAGGCCAGAGCCAGAGCGAGAGCAGCCCGGAGCCAAGGCGAAGGCAGGCTAGAGCCAGAGCGAGAGCAGGCCGGAGCAAAGGCAAAGGCAGCCCAGAGCCAGAGTGAGAGCAGGCCGGAGACAAGGCAAAGGCAGGCCAGAGCCAGAGCAGGCCGGAGCCAAGGCGAGGGCAGGCCAGAGCGAGAGCAGGCCGGAGCCAAGGCGAGGGCAGGCCAGAGCGAGAGCAGGTCGGAGCCAAAGCGAGGGCAGGCCAGGGCCAGAGCGAGTGCAAGCCGGAGCCAAGTCGAGGGCAGGCCAGAGCCAGAGCAAAAGCAGGCAGAGCCAGAGCGAGAGCAGTCCGGAGCCAAGGAAAGGGCAGGCCACAGCCAGAGGTAGAGCAGGCTTGAGCCAGAGCGAGGGCAGGCCGGAGCCAAGGCGAAGGCAGGCCAGAACCAGAGCGAGAGCAGGCCGGAGTCAAGACGAGGGCAGGCCAGAGCAAGAGCCGTCCGGAGCCAGAGCGAGGGCTGGCCGGAGCCAGAGTAAGGGCAGGCCGGAGCCAGGACGAGGGCAGGCTGGAGCCAGAGCAAGAGCAGGCCGGAGCCAAGGCGAGAGCAGGCCGGAGCCAAGGTGAGGGCAGGCCAAAGCCAGAGCGAGAGCAGGCCGGATCCGGCCAAGGCGAGGGCAGGCCAGAGAAAGATCCAGAGCAGGCTGGAGCGAGGGCAGGCCAGAGTCAGTGCGAGAGCAGGCCGGAGCCAAAGCGAGGGCACGCCAGAGCGAGAGTAGGCCAGAGCCAAGGCAAGGGCAGGCCAGAGCCAGAGCAAGAGAAGGCCCAGAGCCAAGGCAAGGGCTGGCCGGAACCAGGATGAGAGGAGGCCGGAGACGGGGCGAGGCCAGAGCGAGAGCAGGCCAGAGCGAGAGCAGGCCGAAGCCAGGGCAAGGTCAAGCCAGAGAGAGAGCAGGCCGGAGCCAGGGCAAGGGCAGGCCAGAGACAGAGAGAGAGCAGGCCGGAGCCAGGGCGAGGGCAGGCCAGAGCGAGAGCAGTTCAGAGCCAGGGAGAGAGCAGGACGTAGCCAAGGCGAGGGCAGGCCGGAGCCCGAGCTGTGGCATAGTGGAGCCAGGGCGAGGGCAGGACCGAGCTAGAGCGAGAGCAGGCTGGACGGAGCCAAGGCGAGAGCAGGACAGAGCGACAGCAGGCCAGAGCCAGGACGAGGGCAGGCCGGAGCCAGTGTGAGAGCAGGCTGGAGCCAAGGAGAGGACAAGCCAGACTGGCCAGAGCGAGAGCAAGCAAGAGACTGGGCGAGAGCAGGCCGGAGCCAGAGAGAGAGCAGGCAAGAGGCAATGCGAGTGCTGGCCGGAGCCAGAGCAAGGGCAGGCCAGAGTCAGGGCGAGGGCAGGCAGGAGCCAGAGCGAGAGCAGGCCGGAGCCAAGGCGAGAGCAGGCCGGAGCCAAGGTGAGGGTAGGCCAGAGCCAGAGAGAGAGCAGGCCGGAGCCAATGGGCAGGCCAGAGCCAGAGAGAGAGCAGGCCGGAGCCAGGGCGAGAGCAGGCCAGAGCCAGAACAGGTCGGAGGCAGGGCGAGAGCGGGCCGGAGCCAATGTGAGGGCTGGCCGGAGCCAGAGCCAGGGCAGGCCGGAGTCAGGCCGAGGGCAGGCAGTAGCCAGAGCGAGACAGGCTGGAGCCAAGGCGAGAGCAGGCCGGAGTCAAGGCGAGGGTAGGCCAGAGCCAAGGCAAGGGCAGGCCGGAGCCAGAGATAGAGAAGGCCAGAGCCAAGGCTAGGGCAGGCCAGAGCGAGAGTAGGCCTCAGCCAGGGCAAGGGCAGGCCAGAGCCAGAGAGAGAGCAGGCCGGAGCCAGGGCAAGGGTAGGCCAGAGCCAGAGAGAGAGCAGTTCAGAGCCAGGGAGAGAGCAGGACGTAGCCAAGGCGAGGGCAGGCCGGAGCCCGAGCTGTGGCATAGTGGAGCCAGGGCGAGGGTAGTACGGAGCTAGAGCGAGAGCAGGCCGGAGCAAAGGCGAGAGCAGGCCGTAGCCTAGGCGAGGGCAGGCCAGAGGCAGAGCCAGGGTAGGCCAGAGCAAGAGCAGGCCAGAGCTAGAGCAGGCCGGAGCAAAGGCAAGGGCAGACCATCGCCAGAGCGAGAGCAGGCCTGAGCCAGAGTGAGAGTAGGCCAGAGACAAGGCAAAGGCAGTCCAGAGCTAGCGCGAGAGCAGGCCGGAGCCAAGGTGAGGGCAGGCCAGAGCGAGAGCAGGCCGGAGCCAAGGCGAGGGCAGGCCAGAGCGAGGCAGGCCGGAGCCAAGTCGAGGGCAGGCCAGAGCCAGAGCGAAAGCAGGCCAGAGCGAGATCAGTCCGGAGCCAAGGAAAGGGCAGGCCACAGCCAGAGTAAGTTTTGCTCTGCTCTGCTTGTCTACCGCATCTGTGGGTTTTGCTCTGCTCTACTTGTCTATCGCATCTGCGGGTTTTGCTCTGCTCTGCTTGTTTACTGCATCTGCGGGTTTTGCTCTGCTCTGCTTGTCTACCGCATTTGCGGGTTTTTCTCTGCTCTGCTTGTTTACCGCACCTGCGGGTTTTGCTCTGCTCTGCTGGTCTTCCGCATCTGCGGGTTTTGCTCTGCTCTGCTTGTCTACCGCATCTGTGGGTTTTGCTCTGCTCTGCTTGTCTACCGCACCTGCGGCTCCGTTCCTGTGTCCCGTCTGTACTGGTCCCTATCCTGCCTGCGTTCCTACCTGCCAGTACCCGCCTGTCTGCATGCCAGCCGTGCCTGCCAGTGCCCACCTGTCTGCATGCCAGCCGTGCCTGCCAGTGCCCACCTTCTGCATACCAGCCGTGCCTGCCAATACCCACCTGTCAACATACCAGTCGTGCCTGCCAGTACCCACCTGTCTGTATGCCAGCCGAACCTGCCTTTTCCTGCATTCCCCGGTGTGGGTCAACAGCTGTGACTGGGGTCTAGAGCAGGCTTGAGCCAGAGCGAGGGCAGGCCAGAGCCAAGGCGAAGGCAGGCCAGAACCAGAGCGAGAGCAGGCCGGAGTCAAGACGAGGGCAGGCCAGAGCAAGAGCAGTCCGGAGCCAGGGCGAGGGCAGGCCAGAGCAAGAGCAGGCCGGAGCCAAGGCAAGGGCTGGCCGGAGCCAGAGTAAGGGCAGGCCGGAGCCAGGGCGAGGGCTGGCCGGAGCCAGAGCAAGAGCAGGCTGGAGCCAAGGCGAGAGCAGGCTGGAGCCAAGGTGAGGGCAGGCCAGAGCGATAGCATGCTGGAGCCAAGGCGAGGGCAGGCCAGAGACAGATCCAGAGCAGGCCGGAGCCAAGGCAAGGGCAGACCAGAGCCAAAGCGAGGGCAGGCCAGAGCGAGAGCAGCCCGGAGCCAAGGCGAAGGCAGGCTAGAGCCAGAGCGAGAGCAGGCCGGAGCAAAGGCAAAGGCAGCCCAGAGCCAGAGTGAGAGCAGGCCGGAGACAAGGCAAAGGCAGGCCAGAGCCAGAGCAGGCCGGAGCCAAGGCGAGGGCAGGCCAGAGCGAGAGCAGGTCGGAGCCAAAGCGAGGGCAGGCCAGGGCCAGAGCGAGTGCAAGCCGGAGCCAAGTCGAGGGCAGGCCAGAGCCAGAGCAAAAGCAGGCAGAGCCAGAGCGAGAGCAGTCCGGAGCCAAGGAAAGGGCAGGCCACAGCCAGAGGTAGAGCAGGCTTGAGCCAGAGCGAGGGCAGGCCGGAGCCAAGGCGAAGGCAGGCCAGAACCAGAGCGAGAGCAGGCCGGAGTCAAGACGAGGGCAGGCCAGAGCAAGAGCCGTCTGGAGACAGGGCGAGGGCAGGCCAGAGCCAAAGCAAGAGCAGGCCGGAGCCAAGGCCCTCGAGGGCTGGCCGGAGCCAGAGTAAGGGCAGGCCGGAGCCAGGACGAGGGCAGGCTGGAGCCAGAGCAAGAGCAGGCCGGAGCCAAGGCGAGAGCAGGCCGGAGCCAAGGTGAGGGCAGGCCAAAGCCAGAGCGAGAGCAGGCCGGAGCCAAGGCGAGGGCAGGCCAGAGAAAGATCCAGAGCAGGCTGGAGCGAGGGCAGGCCAAAGTCAGTGCGAGAGCAGGCCGGAGCCAAAGCGAGGGCACGCCAGAGCCGAGAGCAGGCCAGAGCGAGAGCAGGCCGGAGCCAGGGAGAGGGCAGGCCAGAGCCAAGGCAAGGGCAGGCCAGAGCCAGAGCAAGAGAAGGCCCAGAGCCAAGGTAAGGGCTGGCCGGAACCAGGATGAGAGGAGGCCGTTGACAGGGCGAGGCCAGAGCGAGAGCAGGCCGAAGCCAGGGCAAGGTCAAGCCAGAGAGAGAGCAGGGCGGAGCCAGGGCAAGGGCAGGCCAGAGCCAGAGAGAGAGCAGACCGGAGCCAGGGCGAGGGCAGGCCAGAGCGAGAGCAGTTCAGAGCCAGGGAGAGAGCAGGACGTAGCCAAGGCGAGGGCAGGCCGGAGCCCGAGCTGTGGCATAGTGGAGCCAGGGCGAGGGCAGGACCGAGCTAGAGCGAGAGCAGGCTGGACGGAGCCAAGGCGAGAGCAGGACAGAGCGAGAGCAGGCCAGAGCCAGGACGAGGGCAGGCCGGAGCCAGTGCGAGAGCAGGCTGGAGCCAAGGAGAGGACAGGCCAGACTGGCCAGATCGAAAGCAAGCAAGAGACTGGGCGAGAGCAGGCCGGAGCCAGAGAGAGAGCAGGCAAGAGGCAATGCGAGGGCTGGCCGGAGCCAGAGCAAGGGCAGGCCAGAGTCAGGGCGAGGGCAGGCAGGAGCCAGAGCGAGAGCAGGCAGGAGCCAGAGCGAGAGCAGGCCGGAGCCAAGGCAAGGGCAGGCCAGAGCCAGAGAGAGAGCGAGCAGGCCGGAGCCAATGGGCAGGCCAGAGCCAGAGAGAGAGCAGGCCGGAGCCAGGGCGAGTGCAGGCCAGAGCCAGAACAGGTCGGAGGCAGGGCGAGAGCGGGCCGGAGCCAATGTGAGGGCTGGCCGGAGCCAGAGCCAGGGCAGGCCGGAGTCAGGCCGAGGGCAGGCAGTAGCCAGAGCGAGAGCAGGCCGGAGCCAAGGCGAGAGCAGGCCGGAGTCAAGGCGAGGGTAGGCCAGAGCCAAGGCAAGGGCAGGCCGGAGCCAGAGATAGAGAAGGCCAGAGCCAAGGCTAGGGCAGGCCAGAGCGAGAGTAGGCCTCAGCCAGGGCAAGGGCAGGCCAGAGCCAGAGAGAGAGCAGGCCGGCGCCAGGGCAAGGGCAGGCCAGAGCCAGAGAGAGAGCAGTTCAGAGCCAGGGAGAGAGCAGGACGTAGCCAAGGCGAGGGCAGGCCGGAGCCCGAGCTGTGGCATAGTGGAGCCAGGGCGAGGGCAGTACGGAGCTAGAGCGAGAGCAGGCCGGAGCAAAGGCGAGAGCAGGCCGTAGCCTAGGCGAGGGCAGGCCAGAGGCAGAGCCAGGGTAGGCCAGAGCAAGAGCAGGCCAGAGCTAGAGCAGGCCGGAGCCAAGGCAAGGGCAGACCATCGCCAGAGCGAGAGCAGGCCTGAGCCAGAGTGAGAGTAGGCCAGAGACAAGGCAAAGGCAGTCCAGAGCTAGCGCGAGAGCAGGCCGGAGCCAAGGCGAGGGCAGGCCAGAGCGAGAGCAGGCCGGAGCCAAGGCGAGGGCAGGCCAGAGCGAGAGCAGGCCGGAGCCAAGTCGAGGGCAGGCCAGAGCCAGAGCGAAAGCAGGCCAGAGCGAGAGCAGTCCGGAGCCAAGGAAAGGGCAGGCCACAGCCAGAGTAAGTTTTGCTCTGCTCTGCTTGTCTACCGCATCTGTGGGTTTTGCTCTGCTCTACTTGTCTATCGCATCTGCGGGTTTTGCTCTGCTCTGCTTGTCTACTGCATCTGCGGGTTTTGCTCTGCTCTGCTTGTCTACCGCATTTGCGGGTTTTTCTCTGCTCTGCTTGTTTACCGCACCTGCGGGTTTTGCTCTGCTCTGCTGGTCTTCCGCATCTGCGGGTTTTGCTCTGCTCTGCTTGTCTACCGCATCTGTGGGTTTTGCTCTGCTCTGCTTGTCTACCGCACCTGCGGCTCCGTTCCTGTGTCCCGTCTGTACTGGTCCCTATCCTGCCTGCGTTCCTACCTGCCAGTACCCGCCTGTCTGCATGCCAGCCGTGCCTGCCAGTGCCCACCTGTCTGCATGCCAGCCGTGCCTGCCAGTGCCCACCTTCTGCATACCAGCCGTGCCTGCCAATACCCACCTGTCAACATACCAGCCGTGCCTGCCAGTACCCACCTGTCTGTATGCCAGCCGAACCTGCCTTTTCCTGCATTCCCCGGTGTGGGTCAACAGCTGTGACTGGGGTCTAGAGCAGGCTTGAGCCAGAGCGAGGGCAGGCCAGAGCCAAGGCGAAGGCAGGCCAGAACCAGAGCAAGAGCAGGCCGGAGTCAAGACGAGGGCAGGCCAGAGCAAGAGCAGTCCGGAGCCAGGGCGAGGGCAGGCCAGAGCCAGAGCAAGAGCAGGCCGGAGCCAAGGCAAGGGCTGGCCGGAGCCAGAGTAAGGGCAGGCCGGAGCCAGGGCGAGGGCTGGCCGGAGCCAGAGCAAGAGCAGGCTGGAGCCAAGGCGAGAGCAGGCTGGAGCCAAGGTGAGGGCAGGCCAGAGCGATAGCATGCTGGAGCCAAGGCGAGGGCAGGCCAGAGACAGATCCAGAGCAGGCCGGAGCCAGGGCGAGGGCAGGCCAGAGTCAGAGCGAGAGCAGGCTGGAGCCAAAGCGAGGGCACGCCAGAGCGAGAGCAGGCCAGAGCTATGGCGAGGGCAGGCCAGAGCGAGAGTAGGCCAGAGCCAAGGCAAGGGCAGGCCAGAGCGAGAGAAGGCCAGAGCCAAGGTAAGAGCAGGCCGGAACCAGGGCGAGAGGAGGCCGGAGAAAGGGCGAGGCCAGAGCGAGAGCTGGCCAGAGCGAGAGTAGGCCGAAGCCAGGGCAAGGGCAAGCCAGAGAGAGAGCAGGCCGGAGCCAGGGCAAGAGCAGGCCGGAGCCAAGGCGAGGGCAGGACAGAGCCAGAGCGAGAGCAGGCCACAGCCAAGGCAAGGGCAGGCCAGAGCCAGAAAGAGAGCATTTCGGAGCCAGGGCGAGAGCAGGCCGGAGCCAATGCGAGGGCTGGCCGGAGCCAGAGCAAGGGCAGGCCGGAGTCAGGGCGATGGCAGGCAGGAGCCAGAGCGAGAGCAGGCCAGAGCCAAGGCGAGGGTAGGCCCGGGCGAGGGCAGGTCAGAGTGAGAGAAGGCTGGAGCTAAGGCATGGACCGGCCAGAGCCAGAGAGAGAGCAGGCCGGAGCCAAGGCATGGGCAGGCCAGAGCCAGAGAGAGAGCAGGCCGGAGCCAGGGCGAGGGCAGGCCAGAGCGAGAGCAGGTCGGAGGCAGGGCGAGAGCAGGCCAGGGCCAATGTGAGGGCTGGCCGGACCCAGAGCAAGGGCAGGCCGGAGTCAGGGCGAGGGCAGGCCGTAGCCAGAGCGAGAGCTGGCCGTAGCCAGAGCGAGAGCTGGCCGGAGTCAAGGCGAGGGTAGGCCAGAGCCAAGGCAAGGGCAGGCCGGATCCAGGGCGAGGCAAGAGCCAGAGCGAGAGTAGGCCGGAGCCAGGGCAAGGGCAGGCCAGAGCCAGAGAGAGAGCAGGCTGGAGCCAGGGCGAGGGCAGGCCAGAGCCAGAGAGAGAGCAGTTCAGAGCCAGGGAGAGAGCAGGACGTAGCCAAGGCGAGGGCAGGCCGGAGCCCGAGCTGTGGCATAGTGGAGCCAGGGCGAAGGCAGGACGGAGCTAGAGCGAGAGCAGGCTGGAGCCAAGGCGAGAGCAGGCCGTAGCCAAGGCAAGGGCAGACCAGAGCCAAAGCGAGGGCAGGCCAGAGCCAGAGCGAGAGCAGCCCGGAGCCAAGGCGAAGGCAGGCTAGAGCCAGAGCGAGAGCAGGCCGGAGCAAAGGCAAAGGCAGCCCAGAGCCAGAGTGAGAGCAGGCCGGAGCCAAATCGAGGGCAGGCCAGAGCAAGAGCAGGCCGGAGCCAAGGCGAGAGCAGGTCGGAGCCAAAGCGAGGGCAGGCCAGGGCCAGAGCGAGTGCAAGCCGGAGCCAAGTCGAGGGCAGGCCAGAGCCAGAGCAAAAGCAGGCAAAGCCAGAGCGAGAGCAGTCCGGAGCCAGGGAAAGGGCAGGCCACAGCCAGAGGTAGAGCAGGCTTGAGCCAGAGCGAGGGCAGGCCGGAGCCAAGGCGAAGGCAGGCCAGAACCAGAGCGAGAGCAGGCCAGAGCAAGAGCCGTCCGGAGCCAGGGCGAGGGCAGGCCAGAGCCAAAGCAAGAGCAGGCCGGAGCCAAGGCCCTCGAGGGCTGGCCGGAGCCAGAGTAAGGGCAGGCCGGAGCCAGGACGAGGGCAGGCTGGAGCCAGAGCAAGAGCAGGCCGGAGCCAAGGCGAGAGCAGGCCGGAGCCAAGGTGAGGGCAGGCCAAAGCCAGAGCGAGAGCAGGCCGGAGCCAAGGCGAGGGCAGGCCAGAGAAAGATCCAGAGCAGGCTAGAGCGAGGGCAGGCCAGAGTCAGAGCGAGAGCAGGCCGGAGCCAAAGCGAGGGCACGCCAGAGCCGAGAGCAGGCCAGAGCGAGAGCAGGCCGGAGCCAGGGCGAGGGCAGGCCGGAGCCAGGGCGAGGGCAGGCCAGAGCCAGAGCGAGAGTAGGCCAGAGCCAAGGCAAGGGCAGGCCAGAGCCAGAGCAAGAGAAGGCCCAGAGCCAAGGCAAGGGCTGGCCGGAACCAGGGTGAGAGGAGGCCGGAGACAGGGCGAGGCCAGAGCGAGAGCAGGCCAGAGCGAGAGCAGGCCGAAGCAAGGGCAAGCCAGAGCCAGAGAGAGAGCAGGCCGGAGCCAGGGCAAGGGCATGCCAGAGTCAGAGAGAGAGCAGGCCGGAGCCAGGGCGAGGGCCGGCCAGAGCGAGAGCAGTTCAGAGCCAGGGAGAGAGCAGGACGTAGCCAAGGCGAGGGCAGGCCGGAGCCCGAGCTGTGGCATAGTGGAGCCAGGGCGAGGGCAGGACCGAGCTAGAGCGAGAGCAGGCTGGACGGAGCCAAGGCGAGAGCAGGACAGAGCGACAGCAGGCCAGAGCCAGGACGAGGGCAGGCCGGAGCCAGTGCGAGAGCAGGCTGGAGCCAAGGAGAGGACAGGCCAGACTGGCCAGATCTGGCGAGAGCAAGCAAGAGACTGGGCGAGAGTAGGCCGGAGCCAGAGAGAGAGCAGGCAAGAGGCAATGCGAGGGCTGGCCGGAGCCAGAGCAAGGGCAGGCCAGAGTCAGGGCGAGGGCAGGCAGGAGCCAGAGCGAGAGCAAGCCGGAGCCAAGGCGAGAGCAGGCCGGAGCCAAGGTGAGGGTAGGCCAGAGCCAGGGTGAGGGCAGGTCAGAGTCAGAGCGAGAGCAGGCCGGAGCTAAGGCAAGGGCAGGCCAGAGCCAGAGAGAGAGCAGGCCGGAGCCAGGGCGAGTGCAGGCCAGAGCCAGAACAGGTCGGAGGCAGGGCGAGAACGGTCCGGAGCCAATGTGAGGGCTGGCCGGAGCCAGAGCCAGGGCAAGCCGGAGCCAGGCCGAGGGCAGGCAGTAGCCAGAGCGAGAGCAGGCCGGAGCCAAGGCGAGAGCAGGCCGGAGTCAAGGCGAGGGTAGGCCAGAGCCAAGGCAAGGGCAGGCCGGAGCCAGAGATAGAGAAGGCCAGAGCCAAGGCTAGGGCAGGCCAGAGCGAAAGTAGGCCTCAGCCAGGGCAAGGGCAGGCCAGAGCCAGAGAGAGAGCAGGCCGGAGCCAGGGCAAGTGTAGGCCAGAGCCAGAGAGAGAGCAGTTCAGAGCCAGGGAGAGAGCAGGACGTAGCCAAGGCGAGGGCAGGCCGGAGCCCGAGCTGTGGCATAGTGGAGCCAGGGCGAGGGCAGTACGGAGCTAGAGCGAGAGCAGGCCGGAGCAAAGGCGAGAGCAGGCCGTTGCCTAGGCGAGGGCAGGCCAGAGGCAGAGCCAGGGTAGGCCAGAGCAAGAGCAGGCCAGAGCTAGAGCAGGCCGGAGCCAAGGCAAGGGCAGACCATCGCCAGAGCGAGAGCAGGCCTGAGCCAGAGTGAGAGTAGGCCAGAGACCAGGCAAAGGCAGTCCAGAGCTAGCGCGAGAGCAGGCCGGAGCCAAGGCGAGGGCAGGCCAGAGCGAGAGCAGGCCGGAGCCAAGGCGAGGGCAGGCCAGAGCGAGAGCAGGCCGGAGCCAAGTCGAGGGCAGGCCAGAGCGAAAGCAGGCCAGAGCGAGAGCAGTCCGGAGCCAAGGAAAGGGCAGGCCACAGCCAGAGTAAGTTTTGCTCTGCTCTGCTTGTCTACCGCATCTGTGGGTTTTGCTCTGCTCTACTTGTCTATCGCATCTGCGGGTTTTGCTCTGCTCTGCTTGTCTACTGCATCTGCGGGTTTTGCTCTGCTCTGCTTGTCTACCGCATTTGCGGGTTTTTCTCTGCTCTGCTTGTTTACCGCACCTGCGGGTTTTGCTCTGCTCTGCTTGTCTTCCGCATCTGCGGGTTTTGCTCTGCTCTGCTTGTCTACCGCATCTGTGGGTTTTGCTCTGCTCTGCTTGTCTACCGCACCTGCGGCTCCGTTCCTGTGTCCCGTCTGTACTGGTCCCTATCCTGCCTGCGTTCCTACCTGCCAGTGCCCACCTGTCTGCATGCCAGCCGTGCCTTGCCAGTGCCCACCTTCTGCATACCAGCCGTGCCTGCCAATACCCACCTGTCAACATACCAGCCGTGCCTGCCAGTACCCACCTGTCTGTATGCCAGCCGAATCTGCCTTTTCCTGCATTCCCCGGTGTGGGTCAACAGCTGTGACTGGGGTCTAGAGCAGGCTTGAGCCAGAGCGAGGGCAGGCCAGAGCCAAGGCGAAGGCAGGCCAGAACCAGAGCGAGAGCAGGCCGGAGTCAAGATGAGGGCAGGCCAGAGCAAGAGCAGTCCGGAGCCAGGGCGAGGGCAGGCCAGAGCAAGAGCAGGCCGGAGCCAAGGCAAGGGCTGGCCGGAGCCAGAGTAAGGGCAGGCCGGAGCCAGGGCGAGGGCTGGCCGGAGCCAGAGCAAGACCAGGCTGGAGCCAAGGCGAGAGCAGGCTGGAGCCAAGGTGAGGGGGCAGGCCAGAGCGATAGCATGCTGGAGCCAAGGCGAGGGCAGGCCAGAAACAGATCCAGAGCAGGCCGGAGCCAGGGCGAGGGCAGGCCAGAGTCAGAGCGAGAGCAGGCTGGAGCCAAAGCGAGGGCACGCCAGAGCGAGAGCAGGCCAGAGCCAGGGCGAGGGCAGGCCAGAGCGAGAGTAGGCCAGACAGAGCCAAGGCAAGGGCAGGCCAGAGCGAGAGAAGGCCAGAGCCAAGGTAAGAGCAGGCCGGAACCAGGGCGAGAGGAGGCCGGAGAAAGGGCGAGAGCAGGCCAGAGCGAGAGTAGGCCGAAGACAGGGCAAGGGCAAGCCAGAGCCAGAGAGAGAGCAGGCCGGAGCCAAGGCGAAGGCAGGCTAGAGCCAGAGCGAGAGCAGGCTGGAGCAAAGGCAAAGGCAGCCCAGAGCCAGAGAGAGAGCAGGCCGGAGCCAGGGCGAGGGCAGTCCAAAGCCAGAGAGAGAGCAGTTCAGAGCCAGGGAGAGAGCAGGACAGAGCAGGACGTAGCCAAGGCGAGGGCAGGCCGGAGCCCGAGCTGTGGCATAGTGGAGCCAGGGCGAGAGCAGGCTGGAGCCAAGGCGAGAGCAGGCCGTAGCCAAGGCAATGGCAGACCAGAGCCAAAGCGAGGGCAGGCCAGAGCCAGAGCGAGAGCAGCCCGGAGCCAAGGCGAAGGCAGGCTAGAGCCAGAGCGAGAGCAGGCCGGAGCAAAGGCAAAGGCAGCCCAGAGCCAGAGTGAGAGCAGGCCGGAGACAAGGCAAAGGCAGGCCAGAGCCAGAGCAGGCCGGAGCCAAGGCGAGAGCAGGCCAGAGCGAGAGCAGGCCGGAGCCAAGGCGAGAGCAGGCCGGAGCCAATGCGAGGGCTGGCCGGAGCCAGAGCAAGGGCAGGCCGGAGTCAGGGCGAGGGCAGGCAGGAGCCAGAGCGAGAGCAGGCCAGAGCCAAGGCGAGGGTAGGCCCGGGTGAGGGCAGGTCAGAGTGAGAGAAGGCCGGAGCTAAGGCATGGGCAGGCCAGAGCCAGAGAGAGAGCAGGCCGGAGCCAAGGCATGGGCAGGCCAGAGCCAGAGAGAGAGCAAGCCGGAGCCAGGGCGAGGGCAGGCCAGAGCGAGAGCAGGTCGGAGGCAGGGCGAGAGCAGGCCGGAGCCAATGTGAGGGCTGGCCGGACCCAGAGCAAGGGCAGTCTGGAGTCAGGGCGAGGGCAGGCCGTAGCCAGAGTGAGAGCTGGCCGGAGTCAAGGCGAGGGTAGGCCAGAGCCAAGGCAAGGGCAGGCCGGAACCAGGGCGAGAGCAGGCCGGAGACAGGGCGAGGCAAGAGCCAGAGCGAGAGTAGGCCGGAGCCAGGGCAAGGGCAGGCCAGAGCCAGAGAGAGAGCAGGCCGGAGCCAGGGCGGGGGCAGGCCAGAGCCAGAGAGAGAGCAGTTCAGAGCTAGGGAGAGAGCAGGACGCAAGGCGAGGGCAGGCCGGAGCCTGAGCTGTGGCATAGTGGAGCCCGGGCGAGGGCAGGACGGAGCTAGAGCGAGAGCAGGCTGGAGCCAAGGAGAGAGCAGGCCGTAGCCAAGGCAAGGGCAGACCAGAGCCAAAGCGAGGGCAGGCCAGAGCGAGAGCAGCCCGGAGCCAAGGCGAAGGCAGGCTAGAGCCAGAGCAAGAGCAGGCCGGAGCAAAGGCAAAGGCAGCCCAGAGCCAGAGTGAGAGCAGGCCGGAGACAAGGCAAAGACAGGCCAGAGCAGGCCGAAGCCAAGGCAAGGGCAGGCCAGAGCGAGAGCAGGCCGGAGCCAAGGCGAGGGCAGGCCAGAGCGAGAGCAGGTCGGAGCCAAAGCGAGGGCAGGCCAGGGCCAGAGCGAGTGCAAGCCGGAGCCAAGTCGAGGGCAGGCCAGAGCCAGAGCAAAAGCAGGCCAGAGCCAGAGCGAGAGCAGTCCGGAGCCAAGGAAAGGGCAGGCCACAGCCAGAGGTAGAGCAGGCTTGAGCCAGAGCGAGGGCAGGCCGGAGCCAAGGCGAAGGCAGGCCAGAACCAGAGCGAGAGCAGGCCGGAGTCAAGACGAGGGCAGGCCAGAGCAAGAGCCGTCCGGAGCCAGGGCGAGGGCAGGCCAGAGCCAAAGCAAGAGCAGGCCGGAGCCAAGGCCCTCGAGGGCTGGCCGGAGCCAGAGTAAGGGCAGGCCGGAGCCAGGACGAGGGCAGGCTGGAGCCAGAGCAAGAGCAGGCCGGAGCCAAGGAAAGGGCAGGCCACAGCCAGAGTAAGTTTTGCTCTGCTCTGCTTGTCTACCGCATCTGTGGGTTTTGCTCTGCTCTGCTTGTCTATCTCATCTGCGGGTTTTGCTCTGCCCTGCTTGTCTACTGCATCTGCGGGTTTTGCTCTGCTCTGCTTGTCTACCGCATTTGCGGGTTTTTCTCTGCTCTGCTTGTTTACCGCACCTGCGGGTTTTGCTCTGCTCTGCTTGTCTTCCGCATCTGCGGGTTTTGCTCTGCTCTGCTTGTCTACCGCATCTGTGGGTTTTGCTCTGCTCTGCTTGTCTACCGCACCTGCGGCTCCGTTCCTGTGTCCCGTCTGTACTGGTCCCTATCCTGCATGCGTTCCTACCTGCCAGTACCCGCCTGTCTGCATGCCAGCCGTGCCTGCCAGTGCCCACCTGTCTGCATGCCAGTCGTGCCTGCCAGTGCCCACCTTCTGCATACCAGCCGTGCCTGCCAATACCCACCTGTCAACATACCAGCCGTGCCTGCCAGTACCCACCTGTCTGTATGCCAGCCGAACCTGCCTTTTCCTGCATTCCCCGGTGTGGGTCAACAGCTGTGACTGGGGTCTAGAGCAGGCTTGAGCCAGAGCGAGGGCAGGCCAGAGCCAAGGCGAAGGCAGGCCAGAACCAGAGCAAGAGCAGGCCGGAGTCAAGACGAGGGCAGGCCAGAGCAAGAGCAGTCCGGAGCCAGGGCGAGGGCAGGCCAGAGCCAGAGAAAGAGCAGGCCGGAGCCAAGGCAAGGGCTGGCCGGAGCCAGAGTAAGGGCAGGCCGGAGCCAGGGCGAGGGCTGGCCGGAGACAGAGCAAGAGCAGGCTGGAGCCAAGGCGAGAGCAGGCTGGAGCCAAGGTGAGGGCAGGCCAGAGCGATAGCATGCTGGAGCCAAGGCGAGGGCAGGCCAGAGACAGATCCAGAGCAGGCCGGAGCCAGGGCGAGGGCAGGCCAGAGTCAGAGCGAGAGCAGGCTGGAGCCAAAGCGAGGGCACGCCAGAGCGAGAGCAGGCCAGAGCCAGGGCGAGGGCAGGCCAGAGCGAGAGTAGGCCAGAGCCAAGGCAAGGGCAGGCCAGAGCGAGAGAAGGCCAGAGCCAAGGTAAGAGCAGGCCGGAACCAGGGCGAGAGGAGGCCGGAGAAAGGGCGAGGCCAGAGCGAGAGCAGGCCAGAGCGAGAGTAGGCCGAAGCAAGGGCAAGCCAGAGAGAGAGCAGGCCGGAGCCAGGGCAAGAGCAGGCCGGAGCCAAGGCGAGGGCAGGACAGAGCCAGAGCGAGAGCAGGCCGGAGCAAAGGCAAAGGCAGCCCAGAGCCAGAGTGAGAGCAGGCCGGAGACAAGGCAAAGGCAGGCCAGAGCCAGAGCAGGCCGGAGCCAAGGCGAGAGCAGGCCAGAGCGAGAGCAGGCCGGAGCCAAGGCGAGAGCAGGCCGGAGCCAATGCGAGGGCTGGCCGGAGCCAGAGCAAGGGCAGGCCGGAGTCAGGGCGAGGGCAGGCAGGAGCCAGAGCGAGAGCAGGCCAGAGCCAAAGCGAGGGTAGGCCCGGGTGAGGGCAGGTCAGAGTGAGAGAAGGCCGGAGCTAAGGCATGGGCAGGCCAGAGCCAGAGAGAGAGCAGGCCGGAGCCAAGGCATGGGCAGGCCAGAGCCAGAGAGAGAGCAAGCCGGAGCCAGGGCGAGGGCAGGCCAGAGCGAGAGCAGGTCGGAGGCAGGGCGAGAGCAGGCCGGAGCCAATGTGTGGGCTGGCCGGACCCAGAGCAAGGGCAGTCTGGAGTCAGGGCGAGGGCAGGCCGTAGCCAGAGTGAGAGCTGGCCGGAGTCAAGGCGAGGGTAGGCCAGAGCCAAGGCAAGGGCAGGCCGGAACCAGGGCGAGAGCAGGCCGGAGACAGGGCGAGGCAAGAGCCAGAGCGAGAGTAGGCCGGAGCCAGGGCAAGGGCAGGCCAGAGCCAGAGAGAGAGCAGGCCGGAGCCAGGGCGGGGGCAGGCCAGAGCCAGAGAGAGAGCAGTTCAGAGCTAGGGAGAGAGCAGGACGCAAGGCGAGGGCAGGCCGGAGCCTGAGCTGTGGCATAGTGGAGCCCGGGCGAGGGCAGGACGGAGCTAGAGCGAGAGCAGGCTGGAGCCAAGGAGAGAGCAGGCCGTAGCCAAGGCAAGGGCAGACCAGAGCCAAAGCGAGGGCAGGCCAGAGCGAGAGCAGCCCGGAGCCAAGGCGAAGGCAGGCTAGAGCCAGAGCAAGAGCAGGCCGGAGCAAAGGCAAAGGCAGCCCAGAGCCAGAGTGAGAGCAGGCCGGAGACAAGGCAAAGACAGGCCAGAGCAGGCCGAAGCCAAGGCAAGGGCAGGCCAGAGCGAGAGCAGGCCGGAGCCAAGGCGAGGGCAGGCCAGAGCGAGAGCAGGTCGGAGCCAAAGCGAGGGCAGGCCAGGGCCAGAGCGAGTGCAAGCCGGAGCCAAGTCGAGGGCAGGCCAGAGCCAGAGCAAAAGCAGGCCAGAGCCAGAGCGAGAGCAGTCCGGAGCCAAGGAAAGGGCAGGCCACAGCCAGAGGTAGAGCAGGCTTGAGCCAGAGCGAGGGCAGGCCGGAGCCAAGGCGAAGGCAGGCCAGAACCAGAGCGAGAGCAGGCCGGAGTCAAGACGAGGGCAGGCCAGAGCAAGAGCCGTCCGGAGCCAGGGCGAGGGCAGGCCAGAGCCAAAGCAAGAGCAGGCCGGAGCCAAGGCCCTCGAGGGCTGGCCGGAGCCAGAGTAAGGGCAGGCCGGAGCCAGGACGAGGGCAGGCTGGAGCCAGAGCAAGAGCAGGCCGGAGCCAAGGAAAGGGCAGGCCACAGCCAGAGTAAGTTTTGCTCTGCTCTGCTTGTCTACCGCATCTGTGGGTTTTGCTCTGCTCTGCTTGTCTATCTCATCTGCGGGTTTTGCTCTGCCCTGCTTGTCTACTGCATCTGCGGGTTTTGCTCTGCTCTGCTTGTCTACCGCATTTGCGGGTTTTTCTCTGCTCTGCTTGTTTACCGCACCTGCGGGTTTTGCTCTGCTCTGCTTGTCTTCCGCATCTGCGGGTTTTGCTCTGCTCTGCTTGTCTACCGCATCTGTGGGTTTTGCTCTGCTCTGCTTGTCTACCGCACCTGCGGCTCCGTTCCTGTGTCCCGTCTGTACTGGTCCCTATCCTGCATGCGTTCCTACCTGCCAGTACCCGCCTGTCTGCATGCCAGCCGTGCCTGCCAGTGCCCACCTGTCTGCATGCCAGTCGTGCCTGCCAGTGCCCACCTTCTGCATACCAGCCGTGCCTGCCAATACCCACCTGTCAACATACCAGCCGTGCCTGCCAGTACCCACCTGTCTGTATGCCAGCCGAACCTGCCTTTTCCTGCATTCCCCGGTGTGGGTCAACAGCTGTGACTGGGGTCTAGAGCAGGCTTGAGCCAGAGCGAGGGCAGGCCAGAGCCAAGGCGAAGGCAGGCCAGAACCAGAGCAAGAGCAGGCCGGAGTCAAGACGAGGGCAGGCCAGAGCAAGAGCAGTCCGGAGCCAGGGCGAGGGCAGGCCAGAGCCAGAGAAAGAGCAGGCCGGAGCCAAGGCAAGGGCTGGCCGGAGCCAGAGTAAGGGCAGGCCGGAGCCAGGGCGAGGGCTGGCCGGAGACAGAGCAAGAGCAGGCTGGAGCCAAGGCGAGAGCAGGCTGGAGCCAAGGTGAGGGCAGGCCAGAGCGATAGCATGCTGGAGCCAAGGCGAGGGCAGGCCAGAGACAGATCCAGAGCAGGCCGGAGCCAGGGCGAGGGCAGGCCAGAGTCAGAGCGAGAGCAGGCTGGAGCCAAAGCGAGGGCACGCCAGAGCGAGAGCAGGCCAGAGCCAGGGCGAGGGCAGGCCAGAGCGAGAGTAGGCCAGAGCCAAGGCAAGGGCAGGCCAGAGCGAGAGAAGGCCAGAGCCAAGGTAAGAGCAGGCCGGAACCAGGGCGAGAGGAGGCCGGAGAAAGGGCGAGGCCAGAGCGAGAGCAGGCCAGAGCGAGAGTAGGCCGAAGCCAGGGCAAGGGCAAGCCAGAGAGAGAGCAGGCCGGAGCCAGGGCAAGAGCAGGCCGGAGCCAAGGCGAGGGGAGGACAGAGCCAGAGCGAGAGCAGGCCACAGCCAAGGCAAGGGCAGGCCAGAGCCAGAAAGAGAGCATTTCGGAGCCAGGGCGAGAGCAGGCCGGAGCCAATGCGAGGGCTGGCCGGAGCCAGAGCAAGGGCAGGCCGGAGTCAGGGCGAGGGCAGGCAGGAGCCAGAGCGAGAGCAGGCCAGAGCCAAGGCGAGGGTAGGCCCGGGCGAGGGCAGGTCAGAGTGAGAGAAGGCCGGAGCTAAGGCATGGACAGGCCAGAACCAGAGAGAGAGCAGGCCGGAGCCAAGGCATGGGCAGGCCAGAGCCAGAGAGAGAGCAGGCCGGAGCCAGGGCGAGGGCAGGCCAGAGCGAGAGCAGGTCGGAGGCAGGGCGAGAGCAGGCCGGAGCCAAATGTGAGGGCTGGTCGGACCCAGAGCAAGGGCAGGCCGGAGGCAGGGCGAGGGCAGGCCGTAGCCAGAGCGAGAGCTGGCCGGAGTCAAGGCGAGGGAGGGTAGGCCAGAGCCAAGGCAAGGGCAGGCCGGAACCAGGGCGAGAGCAGGCCGGAGACAGGGCGAGGCAAGAGCCAGAGCGAGAGTAGGCCGGAGCCAGGGCAAGGGCAGGCCAGAGCCAGAGAGAGAGCAGGCTGGAGCCAGGGCGAGGGCAGGCCAGAGCCAGAGAGAGAGCAGTTCAGAGCCAGGGAGAGAGCAGGACGTAGCCAAGGCGAGGGCAGGCCGGAGCCCGAGCTGTGGCATAGTGGAGCCAGGGCGAGGGCAGGACGGAGCTAGAGCGAGAGCAGGCTGGAGCCAAGGCGAGAGCAGGCCGTAGCCAAGGCAAGGGCAGACCAGAGCCAAAGCGAGGGCAGGCCAGAGCCAGAGCGAGAGCAGCCCGGAGCCAAGGCGAAGGCAGGCTAGAGCCAGAGCGAGAGCAGGCCGGAGCAAAGGCAAAGGCAGCCCAGAGCCAGAGTGAGAGCAGGCCGGAGACAAGGCAAAGGCAGGCCAGAGCCAGAGCAGGCCGGAGCCAAGGCGAGGGCAGGCCAGAGCGAGAGCAGGCCGGAGCCAAGGCGAGGGCAGGCCAGAGCGAGAGCAGGTCGGAGCCAAAGCGAGGGCAGGCCAGGGCCAGAGCGAGTGCAAGCCGGAGCCAAGTCGAGGGCAGGCCAGAGCCAGAGCAAAAGCAGGCAGAGCCAGAGCCAGAGCAGTCCGGAGCCAAGGAAAGGGCAGGCCACAGCCAGAGGTAGAGCAGGCTTGAGCCAGAGCGAGAGCAGGCCGGAGGCAAGGCGAGGGCAGGCCAGAGCGAGAGCAGGTCGGAGCCAAAGAGAGGGCAGGCCAGAGCGAGTGCAGGCCGGAGCCAAGTCTAGGGCAGGCCAGAGCCAGAGCAATGGGTATTAATTTCTTGAAATGCATCTCTTATGTAATTTTTCAAATCACTGACACTTTTTGGTTTTCGACTATAAACTTTGTCTGTGAGGAATGAAAAGTGGAATCTGATTGGTTGCTAAGGGCAACTGAGCCAGTTTCACTTAACACCATGTTTGATAAACCTCCCCCTTCATAACCTTATTGGACCACCCTATATAGTATGAGCCCCGGTTATCAACTATATACAATATGAGCTCCAACATAGCCCCCTATATATAGTATGAGCCCCATATAGCCTCTCTATAAACAATATGAGCCCTCACATAGCCTCCTATATACAGTATGAGCCCCCATATAGCCTCCTATTTACAGTATGAACCCCCACATAGCCTCCTACATTCAGTCTGAGCCCCCAAATAGCCTCCCACATTCAGTATGAGCCCCCACATAACCTCCCATATACAGTACGAACCCCACACAGCCTCCATATATACAGTGTGAGCCCCACATAGCCTGCATATACAGTGTGTCCCATATATATTGCCTCCTATTTACAGTATGAGCCCCAAATAGCCTCATATATACAGCATAAGCCCCCCATAGCCTCCTATATACCGCATGAGCACCACATAGCCTCTGTATATACAGCAGGAGCCCCCACATAGCCTCCCTGTATATAGTGTGAGCCCCAAGGAGCCTCTTATATACAAGATGAGCCTTCACATAGCTCCTATACACAGTATAAGCCCCCACATAGCCTCCTACATACAGTATGAACCCCCACATAACCTCTTACATTCAGTATGAGCCCTCACATAGCCTCCTAATCTAGTATGTGCCCCCACATAGCTTCCTATATATAGCATGAGCCCCACATAGCCTCTGTATATACAGATTGAGCCCCAACATAGCCCCCTATATACAGTATGAGCCTCCACATGGGCTCCTATATACAGTGTGAGCCCCACATAGCCTCCATGTATACAGTGTGAGCCCTACATAGCCTCCATATATAGAGTGTGAACCCCACATAGCCTCCATATATACAGTGTGAACCCCACATAGCCTCCATATATACAGTGTGTGTCCCAAATAGCCCCCAATATACATACAAATATACCATATACATGAAAAAAAACTATAACACATACCATATCATCATATGCATACTCATACTCATTAGGGCTTGTTCAAAAACACACCTACAGTGAGCTATCACACAATAAAAAAGCCTGATGTTTGTAGTGCATTTAATATTTACCTGTTGTCTTTTAGGCTACAGATGAAAAAATGCAGAAAAAAAAAGTAAATTAAAAAACTTTCTGGTTGCTGTGCACTCTGCTGATAGCACACTGTCACAGCATGGGTTGTGAGCACCCAGGACAAGACAAGTATATGCCCCCTAACCCGTGAACCAATAGCACTCCGTGAGTCCTTTCCAAAAGCCCAGTATTGCACGTGTATTGTAATTTAAGGAAAATACTGATGTAATTATACTTTGCAATTTCATTTCTTCATTTTTTTTCTGTTTTTTGCTGAAGTCATCTCTCGAATTTTAAAAATATAAAACGCAATACATTATTTTATTTGTATGCTTTCTATTTTCTTAATACATTTTTTATAGAACAATGTTATTACCTTAGCCCTATTCCTAGCCCTAACCATTAGCTTAATCCTAAACCAGTCTCTTGACCTGCTTGTAACACTAGTTCGGGTTAGTAAAAATGTAAAACTATAAAAGCAGCTCTATGTAATAAATGAAGACCGTGTTGAGTAGCAAAGCGAATGCCCACCCAACGCTATTTATGCAGAACGCAGAAGGGGAGATGAGTTTGCCAGTGGCTGCTGGTCTACATAAGCAAAGATGGAAATTACAAAGCTTAGTATAATGAAGTGAGCTTTCTCATATAAGTCTCTGCCTAAGCAGAGCACAACAGCCTATGGCAAACTCATCTCAAGTGGTTCCCTCTACGTAGACAGAGACTGGGACAACAGAAAATGAGTAGAGAATGAATGAACACTGCTTATATGCACTGCACATGAGTAGAGCTACCTTCAATAATGTATTGCTCATTTTCTGTCATCTTGGTCACTGCTTATACATAGCACTGAAGTCAAAATGAGTTTGTCATAGACTTCTGCGCTCTGCATAGACAGCAATCAAAACAAACATTTGTCATTTCAGCCGCTGCTTATGCTGAGTACAGCAGTGGATGAGAAATTCATCTTGTTTGCTTTGTTTGTAGCCACTCGATACAAATAATATAGAGATCTCAACTGTTTCTCAATAAGTACAATGGTCAGGTATGTAGTTCATTGATGTGGATAAATAATACAGCATATTGTTAAAATGGGCCCTAAACTCCTAAAATTATCTGTGAGATAATACTGAAGTGATGGAAATGGAAAAGATAAAGTTTCAACTAACTAAAAACAGTAGAACAAAAACAGTAGAACAAAAACAGATTTAATTTTATTACAACCCTTATATCAAACTGATAGATTCCCATACTTATACTGTAGCATATACCTTGGAATCTTATTGGTCAGTTACTGATCACATGACCAGTTCCATCCAGGTGCCTGTGCGCTCAGTTGACAGTTGAGGAAAGTGACAGTTGGAGATGACTGGTGATAGTGAAGAAGTTGTCTGCGGACTGTGAGCAAATCGATGATATGGAAAAAGAGGAGATTGTAGGGAAGAAGAGAGAGAGAAAAAGAAGACACTTGGACTCATCGGCTGATGAGGAGTCTTCAATCAAAAAATCCAAATGGAGAGGAAGAAAGGGTAAAATAAAAGACTCGGGACGAAAGATGTCTCCCACCCCAGAGATGGAGCGAGTGGATGAGGACGTCATTGCCCAGAGTGAAGGATTGAAGAACAGAAGACATTTGGGCTCATCGACTGATGAGAAGCCTTCTATCAAAAAGCCCCAAAGGAAGGGAAAAAAGAGGAAGAAACCAGACTCAGGACGGAAGATGTCTCCCACCCCAGAGATGGCGCAAGCAGATGAAGACATCATTGTCCAGAGAAAATTACCGAAGAACAGAAGAATCAGCTGGACTGTTCAGCGGAAGGAAAGACACCATCAATCCAGGCCAATAGCCAGAAGAAAGAAGACGTGGGAGGCTCAGGTAAAAAGAGAAATGTAACTAGTAATTATAGGGAACGTTATTGTGCATGTTTTATACCTCCACATGTAATCCAGGGATAAAGTCACCAAAATGATTCCAAATCTACCTTTATAATAAAAAATTACAAAAAACAGTTTTATATTTGAGCAGATGATTATAGTTGTTATAGGCAGTTTACCAATACAAAGTGGTCAGAGTTATCTGTTCCAAAATCATGGTGAAATGTTCTTATCATTGTGTAATGTCCAGGTTCAGTTCTGCTGAAATTTACCACAAGACATGGAAAATGCTGACACCTTTTCAAAGGGAATCTGGCAGCAGTTTTATGGTACCCTATATGAGAGCAGCATGATATAGGGGCAGAGACCCTTCTACCAAGCATGTACTATTCATTGGATTGCATGGTATAATTTTGACAAAATCACAGTTTTCTCTGCTACAAATTTACCAGTTCTCTGAATGCTGAGCTCTGTATAACCCAGCTAACAACACTGATTGGCAGCTTTCTGTGTGTGTACCCTGTGCATAGTCAGAAAACTCCCAATCAGTGGTGGGGGTGGGGTTATACAGAGCTCATGAATATAGATAACTACCTGGCAGCAGTAGTGATAATCTCCTGCTGATAAAACTGTGATTTTATCAAAACTACAGCAAGCATCCCAATGAGTGAAACATTTATCTCTGTATATTATATATCTATATCTCTATATATATCTCAGATTAGGTTTCAAAACCTTGGTGACATAGTACCTTTAAGTGCTGCAGTGCCTCAAATAAAATAAAAAACACATACCTCCTGGAATAGCGCCATTCCAACCATGTTGGCACTGAGGTAAATATGAAGTGTTTTTACTTTATTTGGGGCACTGTAGCATTCCAGAAGGGGTTGACATGTAGTGGACAACCCCTTAAATGACTTTCTGCAGAAAACGGTCCCAAAAAGTTGCCAAATTTGTGCAAATGTTAGAATGTTGCAATCTCCTTCTCTACTCCCCTCTTATTGCCTCTTCCCACAATCGCATACAAGATGTCTCCAGTGCATCCCCCCTACTCTGGAAAGCTCTACCTCAACACATCAGACTCTCGCCTACTGTGGAAACCTTCAGAAGGAACATGAAGACCGACCTCTTCTGACAAGCCTACACCCTGCAGTAACCACCGCTCCACCACATCGCTGCATGACAGGCTCTACCCTCACCTACTGTATCCTCACCCATCCCTTTGTAGACTGTGGCCCTCGTGGGTAGGGTCCTCTCTCCTCCTGGACCAGTCGCTAACTTGTATTGTTCATGATTATTGTACTTGTCTTTACTATGTATACACCTTCTCACATGTAAAGCGACAGGGAATAAATGGCGCCATAATAATAAAGAATAATAATAATCCTAGTGATACTTGTAAAGGATTGTCCGTCTCTTTTTAGGTTTATTTCATGAGTATTGCAGTTGCTTCTCAGCACCGTACGCCGTACAATTAGAAATCCTTGTGTCTGCCTTGTGTACCTGCTGTAGCAGATGTGCCATGTCTGCGTTATCCGCCATATTGAGCTCTTCTCCTATATGGTTCCTGTAATGCGGAGCACATCACCCATATTGCTAGATTCTTATCAATTGTTCTTGATCCCATCTCCTGACAGCAGTGATAGATCGGTGACATGGAGCTGCTGTCCCCTGATGTATAATGTGGAGTCTCAGAGCATCATTATTTATCAAAACTGTTCATTACATTGTCTTTGTTGTCCATAGCAACCAACCAGAGCTCAGCTTTCATTTCTCAACCTGCTTTGGTAAAATGAAAGCTGATTTCTGATTGGTTGTTATGGGTAAATAGACACTCCTACTGTAAGGCTGTGTGCACACGATGCTTTATGCTGCTTTTTTTTTTTCAGTGCAGATTTGTCACAAAACCTGAAGGATTTCCAGATGTCAGCAAAGTGAATGAGAATCCTGAAGTCTCATTCACACGTTGCTTATTTGTGACTTGCAGATTTGGTGCAGACTTAACCCCTTCACGCCACTGCTAATTTCCGCTTTTGTGTTTCTGTTTTTTCACCCCCTTCTTCCCAGAGCCATAACAATTGTTTTGTCCACATAGACATATGAGGGCTTATTCTTTTGCGGGACGAGTTTTACTTTTGAATGACACCATTCATTTCACCACTAGTGTACTGGAAAAAGGGAAACAATTCCAAGTGCAGTGAAATTGTGGAAAAAAAATGCAATATGACATTGTTTTATGGGAATTGTGTTTACATATTGTAGTAAAAATGACCTTGCAATATTATTCTCCTCATCAATACGATTACGGCAATACCCAACATCTCCAGGTTTTAATTATTTTAGTGGTGAAAACATTCTGAAGTTTGGCCCCCCAAATTTTTAGGGTTGTACATAAAGTACTTTTTGCTGCTATTTAAACGATATATACTTACCATATTCCTACTTATGTACATACCCTATGTTTGATTATATAGTTGTGGTATTTTACCACTAATGAGCATATTCATTCTACTGCCCTATCAATGGAATAACAATTATGCATATACTTACCCCAAGTGCCACCTTTGTTTGGGTACCCTTTGCCCATTTTTTGACTTTCATTATTATTTATTTTAATTCATAAATATATTCCATCTATATATCGTTGTAACGTGCTATTTCTCTTTGGCACAATTGTTCTTGGGCGCTCAACATTTATACTTTATTTTGTCTGTGGTCTAATTTTTGTAGAACTGCAGGGACTAAAAAAACGATACCACATATGTGTATTTTTTTTTAATATCTTTACTTTCAATGGGGCAAAGAGGGGTGATTTGAACTTTTTATTTTTTTACATTTTTTTAACCAACTAACAGCATATCAAACAAAGGGTATAACCATATAATTTGCATAAAAAACCCTTAACATGCAACCTTTATTAAAGATAATTAAAATTATCCATACAAAGAAATAATCTGAAGATCAAAGTGAAAAATAATGAATGTGCAGAATTAGTCTGCTCCTATTGTCCCCTATGATGATCATTCCTGACTGCAGGGGTTGGCACCCTAAATATAGTACGACAATGGCGCCCCCACTCACAAGTCGTCTATCCCTCAAAGTCCCTATAAGTCCCTGGAAACAACAGTGAGCAATAGATTAGGGCTAATATGATAATATAAACCTAGAAAATTATATCTATAAATTAGGCAACAAGAGTATATTGTAAAATATGTATCTCTTTATTAAATCGATTAAAAACACAAAACATGTTATACGTGTTATAAAAAATTATGTGGAGGGGAAAGAAAAGGGTGGAAAGGAATAAAATTATGTTACAGGGCGAAGGAGATGAGTGTGCACTCCATGCTACATACAGGGAATACCAATTCAAAAAGGTCAATATATGATAAATTGCATAGAATTTTATTATACATTACATCATAATCAGGTTTACACTGTGTTCCAAATTATTATGCAAATAATATTTTCTCAGATTTTCCCAAATTACCTATATGAATTGCAGTCATTGTAATTTTCCAGTCAAATAACTATTAGAGTACAATTGAAAGGTTTTTGTACAAACTGCCTATGATAACAGTATATTTTTAAAAAATAAAACACTCAAACTGCACTCAAAATGCATGTTCCAAATTATTATGCACAGCAGAGTTTTCAACCTTTTCATTTTAATAAAGAACAAAAAAATGGTCATTTTTGAAATTATAAGCATTAGCAGGTTATTACAACCTGAAATCAAACAGTTTTCAACTCAAAACTTTATTCTAGGTGATGTTACATTTGCACATAGGACCCCTTGTTCGAAATGAGCTTCTGAACTCTCTCGTCCATTGAATTTGTCAGGTTTTGGATGGTTTCTGCTTTAATTGTTTTGCATGAGGACAGAATACCCTCCCAGAGCTGTTGCTTAGATGTGAACTGCCTCCCGCCATCATAGACACTCCTTTTGATGATGCTCCAGAGGTTCTCAATGGGGTTGAGGTCAGGGGAGCATGGCTGCCACACTATAAGTTTGTCCCCTTTTATGCCCATAGCAGCCAGAGACGCAGATGTGTTATGTGCAGCATGAGACGGGGCATTATCATGCATGAAATGATCTCGATGGTCCAGATGGATGGAGTGGAGGATGGCTGGTTGATGGACACCCCATGCAAACACGGCTACGGCGCTAACAAGGAGGAGGTGGAGTAATGTTTTGGGCTGGAATCATGGGGAGAGAGATTGTCGGCCCTTTTAGGATCCCTGAAAGGGTAAAGATGAACTCCACAATGTATGTTGAGTTTCTCAAACAGCACTTCCTTCCATGGTTCAAGAAGAAGAACCGTGCATTCCGCAGCAAGATCATTTTCATGCATGATAATGCCCCGTCTCATGCTGCACATAACACATCTGCATCTCTGGCTGCTATGGGCATAAAAGGGGGTGCGTCTTATAGTCCAAATGTTGGGGGGGTATATACAATACAGACCAAAAGTTTGGACACACCTCATTTGTAGATTTTTCTGTATTTTCTTGACTTTGAAAATTGAACATTCACACTGAAGGCATCAAAACTATGAATTAACACATGTGGAATTATATACTTAACAAAAAAGTGTGAAATAACTGAAAATATGTCTTATATTCTAGGTTCTTCAAAGTAGCCACCTTTTGCTTTGATGACTGCTTTGCACACTCTTGGCATTCTCTTGATGAGCTTCAAGAGGTAGTCACTGGAAATGGTCTTCCAACAATCTTGAAGGAGTTCCCAGAGATGCTTAGCACTTGTTGGCCCTTTTGCCTTCACTCTGCGTCCAGCTCACCCCAAACCATCTCGATTGGGTTCAGGTCTGGTGACTGTGGAGGCCAGGTCATCTGGCATGGCATCCCATCACTCTCCTTCTTGGTCAAATAACCCTTACACAGCCTGGAGGTGTGTTTGGGGTCATTGTCCGGTTGAAAAATAAATGATGGTCCAACTAAACGCAAACCGGATGGAATAGCATGCCGTTGCAAGATGCTGTGGTAGACATGCTGTTTCAGTATGCCTTCAATTTTGAATAAATCCCCAACAGTGTCACTAGCAAAGCACCCTCACACCATCACACCTCCTCCTCCATGCTTCACGGTGGGAACCAGGCATGTAGAGTCCATCCGTTCACCTTTTCTGCATCACACAAAGACACGGTGGTTGGAACCCAAGATTTCAAATTTGGACTCATCAGACCAAAGCACAGATTTCCACTGGTCTAATGTCCATTCCTTGTGTTCTTTAGCCCAAACAAGTCTCTTCTGCTTGTTGCCTGTCCTTAGCAGTGGTTTCCTAGCAGCTATTTTACCATGAAGGCCTGCTGCACAAAGTCTCCTATTAACAGTTGTCGTAGAGATGTGTTTGCTATAGAACTCTGTGTGGCATTGACCTGGTCTCTAATCTGAGCTGCTGTTAACCTGCGATTTCTGAGGCTGGTGACTCGGATAAACTTAGCCTCAGAAGCAGAGGTGACTCTTGGTCTTCCTTTCCTGGGGCGGTCCTCATGTGAGCCAGTTTCTTTGTAGCGCTTGATGGTTTTTGCAACTGCACTTGGGGACACTTTCAAAGTTTGCCCAATTTTTCGGACTGACTGACCTTCATTTCTTAAAGTAATGATGGCCACTCGTTTTTCTTTACTTAGCTGCTTTTTTCTTGCCATAATACAAATTCTAACAGTCTATTCAGTAGGACTATCAGCTGTGTATCCACCTAAATTCTGCAGAACACAACTGATGGTCCCAACCCCATTTATAAGGCAAGAAATCCCATTTATTAAACCTGTCAGGGCACACCTGTGAAGTGAAAACCATTTCCGGTGATTACCTCTTGAAGCTCATCAAGAGAATGCCAAGAGTGTGCAAAGCAGTCATCAAAGCAAAAGGTGGCTACTTTGAAGAACCTGGAATATAAGACATATTTTCAGTTGTTTCACACTTTTTTGTTAAGTATATAATTCCACATGTGTTAATTCATAGTTTTGATGCCTTCAGTGTGAATGTACAATTTTCAAAATCATGAAAATACAGAAAAATCTTTAAATGAGAAGGTGTGTTCAAACTTTTGGTCTGTACTGTACCTATATTATGACCGGCTCCAGTTTTTGACCCTAGTCCTAGATTTTCACCCGTAAGTGGCTATCTTTTTCAGTTTTATTTGTTGTAATGGTTTGATTATTATTTTGCATATTAAAAATGCTTTTTTCTCTGTCATCCCTGACCTTACAGATCTGACTGGACCAAAAAGGGAAATACCTGTAGCTCGGAGGTGCTAGAAGCCAGAGAGGAATCTGAAATGGAGGCCGGAGCTGGGGGCCAGAAAGAAGAAGAGCCTGCGGAGAGCACCAGTACACCACAGCCCCTCGACACCTCCCCTCATGCACCAATAAGCCAGCATCGCTACCGCCCCACCATCACTGGCGTACGTGACATGGGAATACCTGTGAGTGATAATGATGAGAGTTTTTGTCTAAGCCTGGCCCGTTATTTCAGGCATGTTCCCTTTTTATTGAGGCTCCAGACCAGGGCTGCCCTCCAAATTGTTTTGTCTGCCGCTGCACCACCAAATTCACCGATGGCCATCTTTTAATTCCTTGAAAGGTGGCAACTTTCTGAGGACAACCAAACCCGGTCATTAGACCCCCCAAGAAGGGCACTCAGCAGACCGACCATCACGGCAGCCACCACCTCCAGTGCCAGCATCACGGCAATCACCACCACCTCCAGTACCAGCATCACAGCAGCCATCACCACCACCTCCAGTCACAGCATCACAGCAACCACCACCAACTACAGTGGCACCATCACGGCAGCCACCTCCAGTGCCAGCATCTTGGCAGCCACCTCCATTACCAGCATCACGGCAGCCAACAACCCCCTCACCAGCATGTCTCTTGCCCCAATCACCCTTGTCTTGTTGGCATGATGGCCAAAACACAGAAGACAAGGCCAGACAAAGATCTGAGATACAGGATTTGTGTGCTGAGATGCCGCCACAGTCACTGAAAGGTGTTACATAGATGCGTATTATATGGACGCTATATGGATGGCATAAGCATGGTCCGTTTGCTGTGCTTTTTTCTTCTCGCACACATTGACTTGCATTGGCGAGTCTCGTCTGATATATGCAGCCACTTGCAGCATGCTGTGATTTTTTTTCTCAGTTCGATCCGAGCTGGGAAAAAAAAAATCACAGATGAACACATAATCATTCAATAACAAGAGTCAGAGTGCAATCCAATTTTTTGTTATCAGATTGCACTCGTGTGATTTAAACGCAGATGAGTATGAGCCCTTAGACTCAGCCAAAAGATTGTAGACATAGAGTATATCTTATTGCTCTAATAGGCATCTAGTCATTCAACAGAGGCCATTAACTATATATTCTACATGCAGGGCTTGTGAATTGTCCATTATTAAAATAAACAGTATATAAAAAGCAGTGCAGGAGGCAGCAGTGAAGGACATGACAAATATTAATAACAATATGTAAAATAATCACAGGCTGCAATTACCCACCATATTTTTTCTTAAACCATGAAATCAACTTTTTCTTGCGGTTGTAAATTTGAAATGACAGTGATAGCTATTATGACATCACAAGGCACATGACATCATAGACATCACAATTGGAATAGAATGTATAAATTTCTACACTGCTGCCATCTTGTGTCACTATAACCTGACAGCTGGAAGAGGACGAGTCCAGGTAAGTAGCTCTTTACTTTTAAGCTTTGGTATACTTATAATGTATCCACCGGATTTATCATGGATTGCCGGGAACACTCTGTAATAAGACATTTTCAGGACAACCCCTTGTCTAAATGAAAAATTGCTGACGATAGGTGGGTGGTGGAGGTCAAGTTGGGACATCTTTATGGGGCTCTATTTTTGGGTAGTTTTGCCATTTATGTGGACAAATTATTTTATTATCATTCTCTGTTCTCAGATCTTTGGTTCCTATTGAATTAGGGGCTGACATTGGAGTTGTAGTTTAACCCCTTTAAAGCTCAAGACGTACTAATACGTATCTGCGCCATGGGACTTAACAGCCTGATACGTATTAGTACGTCTTTGCGATCGCGCCCGCACACAGGCTGTGCGGGCGCGATCGCTGCCGGGTTTCAGCCGATTGTCGCAGCTGAGTCGATCGCAGCATTGCGGGGGCAAGGGGAGGTGATCGGGATAGTCACCTCTCCTGCCGGCGTCCAGCGATGTCTGCCGCGGCTTCCTGGATGTTGCCATGACGACCCGATGTCGTCATGACAACATCTGGGTCACCAGACAGCAGGAAGATATTTTGGCATGCGCAGTGCATGACCAAAGTATCTTTTGCATTTGCAGCGCTGACAGCCTGTATAGCACAGGGCTGGTGCTCCATCCCTATGCTATACAGGCGATCAGAATAAAAAAAGTGAAAGTCCCATAGTGGGACAAAGAATAATAGTAAAAAAAGTGTCAGAAAGTGAAGAAAATAAATAAAAAAATAATCCACCAAAAATAAAAATATAATGTACCCATCAATAAATATTATTATGGAAAAAAAAAACAATAAAAGTACACATATTTGGTATCACTGCGTCCGGAATGACCTGACCTATAAAACTGTCCCACTAGTTAGCCCCTTCAGTGAACATGGTAAAAAAAATAAATAAAAAATGAAGCAAAAAACAATGCTTTATCATCATACCGCCAAACAAAAAATGGAATAACACGCGATCAAAAAGACAAATATAAATAATAATGATACCACTGAAAACGTCATCTTGTCCCGCAAAAAACAAGCCGCCACACAGCTCCATCAGCCGAAAAATAAAAAAGTTATAGCTCTCAGAATAAAGCGATGCAAAAAAATTATTTTTTCTATAAAATAGCTTTTATTGTGTAAAAGCGCCAAAACATAGAAAATCGATATAAATGTGGTACCACTGTAAAATTACTGACCCGAAGAATAAAGCTACCTTATCAATTTTACCACACGCGGAACAGCATCAAACAAAAAACAATTCCTGAATTGTTGGTTTTTTATTATTCTGCCTCCCATTAATCGGAATAGAGAGCAATCAAAATATGTCACGTGCCTGAAAATGGCACCAATAAAAACGTCAAGTCATCCCGCAAAAAACAAGACGTCACATGACTCTGTCGGCCAAAATATGGAAAAATTATAGCTCTCAAAATATGGCGATGCAAAAACTAGATTTTACGAAAAAATGCGTCTTTTAGTGTGTGACAGCTGTCATAAAAACCCGATATGATTCTGGTATCGCTGTAATCGCACTGACTCGAAGAATAAAGTTGTCTAAACGGCGTAAAATATAGGGTTAGGGCTAGGGTTAGGGTTGGGCTAGGCCTGAGAGGATGAGATCCGCCCCTATCACTGGGCAAGAAGCCAAAAGCACAAAATTAAAAGAGAAATCCTACTTCCTCCTTCTGGAGGACCCGGAGTGGGCAAACCCAACACATGAGACACCGGGCTAGAGGCCAACCACGACACAAGCTTTAAAGGGAATCTGTCACTCCCTAGGACTTATCAGACCTCTATTATGGGCATAAAGGTTATAGAAATGTAAATCTATACATATTCTATGGCCCATATTAGAGGTCTGCTTGCTTTGAAATATCCTGGCTCCGGCCTGCTCTCGCTCTGGCTCCGGCCTGCTCTCGCACTGGCTCTGGCCTGCCCTTGCCTTGGTTTCGGCCTGCCCTCGCCTTGGCTCCGGCCTACTCTCGCCCTGGCTCCGGCCTGCTCTCGCTCTGGTTCCGACTTGCTCTCGCTCTGGCTCCGGCCTGCTCTCGCTCCGGCCTGCCCTTGCCTTGGCTTCGGCCTGCTCTCGCCCTGAATCTGGCCTGCTCTCGTTTTGGCTCTAGCCTGCCCTCGCCCTGGCTCCGGCCTGTTCTCGCTCTGGCTCTGGCCTGCTCTCGCTCTGGCTCCGGCCTGATCTCGTTCTGGCTCTGGCCTGCCCTTGCCTTGGTTTCGGCCTGCTCTCGCTCTGGCTCCGGCCTGCCCTCGCACTGGCTCCGGCCTGCCCTCGCACTGGCTCCGGCCTGCCCTCTAACTGGCTCCGGCCTGACCTCTCTCTGACTCTGGCCTGCTCTCGCTCTGGCTCTGGCCTGCTCTCGTTCTGGCTCTGGCCTGCCCTCACCTTGTCTCCAGCCTGGTCTCGCTCTTGATCTGGCCTTCCCTCGCCTTGTCTCTGGCCTGCTCTCGCCCTGGCTCCGGCCTGCCCTCGCTCTGGCTCCGGCCTGCCCTCGCTCTGGCTCCGGCCTGTCCTCGCCCTGGCTCCGGCCTGATCTCGCCTTGGCTCTGGCCTGCTCTCGCTCTGGCTCCGCCCTGGCTCTGGCCTGCTCTCGCCCTGGCTCCGGCCTGCCCTCGCCCTGGCTCCGGCTTGCCCTCGCCCTGGCTCCGGCCTGCTCTCGTTCTGGATCTGGCCTGCCCTCACCTTGTCTCCAGCCTGGTCTCGCTCTTGATCTGGCCTTCTCTCACCTTGTCTCTGGCCTGCTCTCGCTCTGGCTCTGGCCTGCCTTGGCTCTGCCTCTGGTCTGCCCTCGCCTTGGCTCCGGCCTGCTCTCGCTCTGACTCTGATCTGCCCTCGCCTTGTCTCCGGCCTGCTCTCGCCCTGGCTCTGGCCTGCTCTTGCTCTTGCTTCGGCCTGCTCTCGCCCTGGCTCCGGCCTGACCTTGCTCTGCCTCTGGTCTGCCCTCGCCTTGGCTCCGGCCTGCTCTCGCTCTGACTCTGATCTGCCCTCGCCTTGTCTCCGGCCTGCTCTCGCCCTGGCTCTGGCCTGCTCTTGCTCTTGCTTCGGCCTGCTCTCGCCCTGGCTCCGGCCTGCTCTCGCCCTGGCTCTGGCTCTGGCCAGCCCTCGCCTTGGCTCCGGCCAGCTCCTTCTCTGGCTCCTGCCTGCCCTCGCCTTGGCTCCGGACTGCTCTCGCCCTGGCCTGCCCTCGCCCTGGCTCCGGCCTGCCTTCTAACTGGCTCCGGCATGCCCTCGCTCTGGCTCCGACCTTCCCTCACCCTGGCTCCGGCCTGATCTCGCGCTGGCTGTGGCCTGCCCTCGCCCTGGCTCCGGCCTGCTCTCTCTCTGGCTCTGGCCTGCCCATGCCTTGGCTCCGGCCTGCTCTTCCTCTGGCTCTGGCCTGCCCTCGTCTTGACTCTCGCCTGATCTCGCTCTTGTTCTGGCCTGCCCTCACCCTGACTCCGGCCTGCTCTCTCTCTGGCTCTGACCTGCCCATGCCTTGGCTCCGGCCTGCTCTTTCTCTGGCTCTGGCCTACCCTTGCCTTAGCTCCGGCCTACTCTCGCTCTGACTCTGACCTGCCCTCGCCCTGGCTCTTGACTACCCTCGCCTTGGCTCCGGCCTGCTCTCGCCTTGGCTCCGGCCTGCTCTCGCTCTGGCTTGCCCTCGCCCAGGCTCTGGCCTGCCCTCGCCCTGGCTCCGGCCTGCTCTGACTCTTGCCTTTCCTCGCGCCGTCTCTGGCCTACCCTCGCTCTGGCCTGCCCTCGCCCTTGCTCCGGCCTGCTCTCGCTCTGGCTCTGGCCTGCCCTCGCCTTGGCTCCATCCTGCCATCGACCTGGCTCCGGCCTGCCCTCGCCCTGGCTCCGGCCTGCTCTCTCCCTGGCTCTTTCCTGCTCTCGCCCTGGCTCTGGTCTCCCCTCGCCCTGGCTCCGGCCTGCCCTCACCTTGGCTCCGGCCTGACCTCGCCCTGGCTCTGGCCTGCTCTCACTCTGGCTCCGGCCTGCCCTTGCCCTGACTCCGGCCTGCCCTTGCTCTGGCTTCGGCCAGACCTCGCATTGGCTCCGGCCTGCTCTCGCCCTGCCTCCGACCTGCTCTTGTTCTGGCTCTGGCCTGCCCTCGCCCTGACTCCGACCTGCTCTTGTTCTGGCTCTGGCCTGCCCTCGTCTTGACTCTGGCCTGATCTCTCTCGCTCTTTTTCTGGCCTGCCTTTGTGGCACCCCAGGGGTCTGGTTTCCACAGTAACAGCAATGTTATGTCTGAGAGCAGGTGGGAGGTCTCTTGGTCAGGGATCCTATGCATGCCACACCTCCTGCCCAGTCCTGGGAGGGGAAGAACTTCCCCTATATAAACCTAGGGCTGAGGCAGGGTTAGTGAGTAGAGAAGAAGTAGAGACAGAGAAGCAGATATAGGAAAAGAACATCAGGAGCTCTGTGGGAGCAGTGCTACAAGGAGTCAGGGGCTGGCAGCTGCAGAGCTCGCCCTGACTGAGAAGTTATCACCGGACCCGGAGTCCGAGGCTGTGGGGATTAACTCCTATCCAGCAGCAGAAACCGACCGGCAGGGGATTGCAGGTCCTCTGGCCCAGAAACCCGAAGGCACGGTCACACGCGTGGGACCAGCACCGCCGTCGTGGAGCGGAAGCTACTAGAAGGCCCCGAGTCACCGGCCATACGGGTGAGCACCACACGGTACACTCAGGGACGTGGGCTACTTATACCCGCCTCTAGCAAGGTAGCCGGAAGAGTATCGTTAGTTTGGGAGGCCTACAACTCCGCCTGGCCAGGGGAGATCCCATCTGCTCAAGGACTGACCAGGCCCCAATCGCTAGCCAGTACTCCGGGAGGGTCTATCTTTGTCACCAGTAAAGACCCTGAACTACACCGTACCGTCTCCGAGTGGTTCCTGCTACCCCCATCATCCACGTCGGCTGCCCTGAGGCCATACCCCTCCTGTTGGGGGTTATACTATCACGCTGCACAATCCTACCACCGGCCTCAGCGGTCTGCCCTGCAGCAGCAGCTCCTTAGCTGTACTCAACGGGTGGCGTAGTCGTCCAACATCTACCGCTAATACAGCGCCACTTAGTCTGACTCCCTGGGCACGGACCGGATCACCGCCACGAGACTACAACCCTAAAGAGATCCAGCTCCGGGTAAGCTCCCGCGTGCGCAACGCAGCGTGACACAGGCCCAGGGGCGCGTCAACTTTTGGCGTAGTCGGCAGGATTTCGTGCCCGCAACCACCGGGTACTGCGTGCCTGAAAAAGACTGTTCAAACTTACCTGTGGTGAAGATTCCCGCCATCCGGCGCCATCTTCGGCCTTCTTCCCGCCATACGTGGAGTTTTCCCGCCATTGGACGCCATCTTGAGGACGCCGCGCGGGAAGAAGAGGGGCGTGGACTCCGAAAGCGCGCGAGAACTGAAGCCCCGCCTCACGTCCGGACGTTGCGTAAGGTCCTGGAAGGAGCCCAGCAGACGCAGACGTCACAGGAGCGCGACGGAAGGTCCTCAACCCTGACGATCCACTGCGGAGCCGCGGCCTACGGAAGAGGATCATCGCAAGGTAGGCCACGGTCCACTAGGGGGGAGAAGGATGTCGGATACGGAGGAGAGCTTCACCGCTTCAACCCCCGCCAGCGCCACCGCTGTTGCGGTCATGCCTTTCACCATGCCCTATATCCCGGGGGCAGCCTGGCTACCCCAGTACTCAGGGGAGTCACATACCCTGCATGACTTTAGAGAAAAGCTGGATAGCCTCTTCCAGGTGTACCCCCTCACAGAGGAGCAAAAAGTGAGCATCCTGGTGGCCCAATTAACCGGGGCAGCCCAAAGGGAGGTAAAGTCCTGGCCACCTGGGGGGAGGACTGTCGCAGGGATACTAACCCGGCTGAGGGACACCTTTGATACCCGCACCTCAGCCGAGATCAAGCTTAGATTCTACGGGTGCAAACAGCGGGCACATGAGAGTATAAGGGACTATGCCCTGAACCTACAAGAGGCCCTGAGAGCCATTAAGCAGACCGACCCTGACGGCGTGGGAAACGAGGACAGGCTGTTGACTGAACAATTTATAGAGGGTTTATATTGCAATGCCCACCGAACCCAGTTGCGGGCAATGGCCTTACAGGACCCTCATCTGGGATTTGCACAGTTCAAGGACAGAGCCATCCGGGTGCTTCGAGAACCGGCACCAGGTGGCGTTGTGACCCCCAGATGCCCCACTACCACTTACCACCAGGAGGCGGCGCCCTTGTCGGCAGGGCCTGTGGGAGCTGGTGCGCAGGCTTTGAACAATGACCCGGCTCCAGACCTGCACCATCAGGTCCAAGAGCTAGCTAAAAGCGTTGCTGCGCTAACCCGAACTGTGCAGTCTTTACAGGTTTCCACTCCAGGGAAGATCCAGCTGGCATCCGGACCGGAGGACATCCCGTGGCGTCGACCAAGGAGGACCCCACCGGCCAGAGGAAGACCCAGCGACCGATACAACGAGGACGGACGACCCATCTGCAGCCGCTGCAATCAACCCGGACATATGGCAAGGTACTGTCCTTTAAACTGGCACAACCTGGGGTAGAGGGCCAACCCCCAGGAAAAAGATCACCAGGCCCATCGAACTGGCGCGACAAATATGTGGGAGGACGTCCAGTCTTACCCGTGGTACTGGATGGCATTCCTATGAGTGCCCTACTGGACACCGGGTCACAGGTCACCACCATCCCGTACGTGCTCTTCAAGCAGTACTGGAATGACTCGGATATCACCCGCTACCCTGACGACGACTTGAGTATCATCGCCAGCAATGGTCAGCCCGTGCCACAGATTGGATTTAAAGAGGTGACCATTAAAATTGGTAGAGTCGAACTGGCAGCACAGGGACTGATCATTGTAGACATTGACAAACACGAGAGTCACCCAAAGATAACTCTAGGAACTAATGTAATTGAAAATTGTCTTGCAGAGGTGATTTTCCTTTTACAGCAGGTTGCCAAGAACGCCAGCTCCGGCCAGCAGCGAGTGCTCCAGAAAGAGATCCGGGCACTGATGCGACGGCAACAGCTAGAACTCTCCGGTGGTGAGATTGGTAGCGTGCGAATGTGTGACCCTTTCCCTATTGCCATGCCCCCGAAAAGTGAAATGATGATTTGGTGCCGGGCAGCTATTGGTCTGAGAGGTAGAGATTACCAGGCAATGGTAGAACCAGTTTACTCAGACAGTAGGCCCACCATTTTGACAGCACGGGGGGTGGTCAATGTACGCCATGGGAGGGTGCCCGTTCGCATAATAAATATCGGGAAGAGGGAAGTGTACCTGCCCCGGTATGCCACGCTAGCCAAATTGTATACCATCAATCAAGATTCCATACAGTCCGTAGAACCCTTGCCTCCATCTTCCCCGGAGGAAGGTAACGGCTCTCAGAAAACAATGGAGGACTGGTGTCAGCAATTACATTTGGGTACTGACTCCACTCCCTCACACCAGAAACAGGGAGTCTATCGGGAGGTTCAAGAGTACGAGAGAGTGTTTAGTAAACACCCGTTAGACTTCGGGCGAGTCAAGGGGGTAGAACACCACATCCCCACGGGAGACCATCCTCCCATAAAAGAGAGGTATCGACCCGTACCCCCTGCACACTACCAACACGCCAAGGGGATGCTTAGAGACATGAAGGAGGCTGGGGTGATCAGGGATAGCTGTAGCCCCTGGGCAGCTCCACTAAT